>NC_057803.1:149757820-149799113 GCF_018294505.1 Triticum aestivum | reverse complement strand
TGGATGAACAGTTCCAGGGGGGTTGGATGAACAGGACCCCGTGGTAGTAGAGGCCGTTGTCCTGGATGAACAGGACCCGAATCGAGCCGGTTGGGGGTGGATGAACAGGACCCCATGGAGGGCTGGATGAACAGGACCCCATGGAGGGATGGCTAAAGCCAGTGGAGGGCTGGATGAACAGTAGCCCATGAGGGGTGGTTGAACCGGACCCCGTGGAGAGGGCTGGTTGAACAGTAGCTGGTGGAGGAGCGGTGGAGGCTGGATGAACAGGAGCTCGTGGATGAACAGTCGCAGGTGGAGGCTGGAGGAGGTCGACGGTGGATGAACAGTAGCCCGTGGAGGCTGGAGGAGGTCGACGGTGGAGATGAATAGTATCCTGTGGAGTCCCGTTTTGCGGTACGCCACACCCCTCCTGATGAACATGACCCCCGTTTCAATCGTAGCGCTCCAACACAAGCCTGTTTCCTCTGTTTTGCGGTACGCCATGCCCCTCCCGATCAACATGACCCCGTTTCGACCGTAGGAGGTCCAAGAGAAGTCCATATCCTCTGTTTTGTGGTACGCCAGACCCCTCCTGATGAACAGGATCCCGTTTCGACCGTGGCCGGTTGAACACAAGGCCGTTTCCTCTGTTCTGCGATACGCCAGGCCTCGTTTCGATCGACTGTTCCATCCAAGCCGGTTGGCTCCCGATAAACACGATGACGACACAGTTTCTCCATTCCGACCCATCCATGTACACGAGCCCTGGCCGTACGTATGCGCGAGTAGGCGTTCGAGACCTGGCCCGTATGTACGTATGTGGCCGTATTTACTTTCTTGCACCCAAGCCGTTGTACGTACGTGTACACGATAATAATGGGACTGTGTGACATGCTACATGCGCGCCTCTACTATGACACATGCGTGCCTCTACTACGACACGTGCCCTTCCTTACACGGCCATAGTTCATCGCTGCAGCCTGCAGACAGACCGATCGACCAGTATGTACATACACGTTCGTGACCAGAATGACAATGCTATGTACGCTTTGACCAGGTGTGTCCCGACTTTCAGGCACTTCCTTACGTGCGAAGATGTAGCTGGTGGGTCCCAACAGTCAGGGGGCGAATCATTTTTTGCCCATAATATGGACGCACTTCCTTGTGTGCGAAGATGTAGCTGGTGGGTCCCAGCAGCCAGGGGGACATTTTTTCGTGAAATACGGTGGCCCATCCGATGGGTCCTTGATGTCAGGTGGAGGAATCATTATTTTGCGCATAATAAGGAGGCACTTCCTTCCTACGGCTGTGGACCAAGCTGTCAGCCTCTCCACGTATAGTACTCTTCCGATGGAAGTCGTTCATTGACCACGTCGCGTCGAGAGCACCAAGGCAGTGGATGACGGCGAGGCCTAGGAAGGGGACGATGCGGAGCCGGGGAGGATGCGGCAGTGGATGCCTATGTAGAGAGGAGTACGAGGGTTCACTGGTTCGGCTGCGGTGTGAGGCTTCCGTCACCGCAAGACCTGGCCAGCGGTGGGAGTAGTAGGGGCGGTGAGGCCTTCACGGCAACACAACCGGCCATGGGAGGCAAGAGCATGTGATGGTTTGGACGGCTGGAGAAAGAAAATCAGAGGTCGAAGAAGCAGGACGACCGTTGGATGTTAACAATCCAACGATCACTGATGATAGAACCGTTTGTTGACTAAGTTGACAAAGCCCTCTGTCCGCATCAACTTAGTAGGCCCACAAGTTAGCCTCCCACTATGGTGGGTCCCAGCTAGCAGGGGGAGTATTCATTTTTTTGTGCGTAATAAAGAGGCACTTCCTTGCGTGTGAAGATATAGCTGGTGGGTCCGAGCTGTCAGTAGGAGTATTCATTCTTTTGGGCATAATAAGGAGGTACTTGCTTGCGTGCGGCCATGGACCATGTGGGTCCCAACTGTCAGCCTCTCCATGTACATCCCTCTTCCGATGTTGTCGTTTGTTGACAACGTTGACCACGCCGTGCTGAGAACACCAGCGCCATGGACGACGGCGAGACCCAGGAAAGGAATGACCCAGAGGCGGCGAAGCCACAACAATGGAGGGATGTGGGTGAGTAGAGGGATGGCCTGGCCAGCGGTGGGAGTAGTAGGAGGCAGTGAGGCCTGCGCGGCAGCACAGCCGGTCACGGTAGGCGGGAGCAGGCGGTCCCGTCGGCGTTGGATTTGGCGGCTGGAGCAAGAAGATCAGAGATTGAAGAAACACGACGGTCGTTGGATTGACATCCAACGGTTACTCTACTAGAATCGTTTGTTGACATATATAATAAGTAAAAAAATCTTGCATACGCGTCAACTTAATAGGCAAACAAGTCAGGCCATTCCCTATTTTTTTAATAATCTATATATAGCTCATTGCAACTTCTTATCCAATTTATTGTAGTCCGTTTTTTTGTTGGTCAGGGCTAGGGTTAAAAATTTAAATGAAATTTCGCATATTTCTGTGGGTTCCAAACTATTTTAATACCGAAATATCGAGCCAGATATAAAGTACTTTGAAGATATATTTAAATTAGGTTAAAGCCCAGTGAAATAGGAATATGAAAATGTGAAAAAATTCAGAAATTGTAAAGTAATTTCCAATTTGTCATATGTTTTTATATTTACAACCCATTTCATATTACTTTCAAGATTTGCAGGTGTCTTGAAAGAGTTACAACCCATCATAGCATAGAAAAATAAGTAGGCCTGGATTGAGTACTCTTCAAAAAAATAAACTGGGCTCATTTTCACAAAGAAAAAATAGCTGGGCTGGTCATATGGTGAACATAAAATATAAGCCTGGGCTACACGGGCAACAGCCCAGTTGAAACCCTACTCCATCTCAACAATAACAAAAAAATACTACTCGAGTAGCTACGTCCAAGGCGTCAGCCGATCTTGTGTTGTTCTCTTGTCTATTAACTATATATGCTAACAATGTCATGGGTCCCAGATGTCAGGAAACCACTAGGAGGAAGCATTTTCTTTTTCCATACGTTGACATGATGGGCCCCTATTGTCATCCTCTCCACGTACTTCTGCCGATTCCTATTGTTTGTTGACCATGTTGACAACGCGAGAGGGCGGCGCCGTGACGAGCGCACCAAAGTGTGCGGAGGACGACGACGAGGCCTCGGACGTCGATGTTAACGATTTAGGAGACGGTGGGGTGGTGATGCGTGAGCTAAGGCGCAGCCAGCCGTGGGAGGCGGAAGCAGGCGGCCCCGCCGGCGCTGGTTTGGTTTTGGCGGCTGGAGGAAGACATGACTGAAGAAACACGACAGACTGTAAAAGCAGTATGAGTACTTAACAACCTTAACTGAAACTAGCAGGGGCACTTAACAACCATAGCTGAAAGCAGTATGAGTACTTATACAGGTTCAACCATACAAAGCATGCCTCGAACAGTGCTACTTTGCCTATAGTTAACCAAGGGTGAGGCCGCCAAGCCCCAGGACAAGGCCCAGGTGCCACCCCGCGCATTCACAACCTTCTGAAAGCGGCTTCATCTCGCAATGTGGTCAATAAACAGGATATTCGCTTTAGAGCCATGGGAAAGTAGGAACATAATCTTCTGTCCTATTCTCCAAGATGGACGGGCCATCATTATTTGGGACCACCCATGAATAAGTATCTTTTCACCTCCAAGGGGAACGGAGTAGGTCGACATAAACATCATGTTGTGACCAAGTGCAAGTCTGACCCGACCATGGTCAGGCATCTGTATAGGAACAATAGAACTGGGCAGTTTCTGTTTGAAGAAGATCACAATTGTAAAATTGTGTATAAGCAATAGTTTATGGACAACATATATAACAGAAAACAGCTCGTACCATAGGTTTCTCGACACAGTTGGACCTGTTCACCGAGTGCAGCAATGGCACACATATCCCACGTGGCCTTCCACCATTGAAACGCCCCACAAGGACCTTGATACGTCTCCAACGTATCTATAATTTTATATTGTTCCATGCTATTATATTATCTATTTTGGATGTTTAATGGGCTTTAATATGCTCTTTTATATTATTTTTGGGACTAACCTATTAACCGGAGGCCCAGTGCTAGTTTTTGTTTTTTTGCCTATTTTAGAGTTTCGCAGAAAAGGAATACCAAACGGAGTTCAAACGAAATGAAACCTTCGCGATGATCTTTCTTGGACCAAAAGCAATCCAGAAGACTTGGAGTCGAAGTCTGGAACTCCACGAGGCGGCCATGAGGCAAGAGGGAGCGCCCAGGGGGTAGGCGCGCCCCCACCCTCGTGGGCCCCTCGTAGCTCCACTGACATACTTGTTTCGCCGATATATACTATTATACCCTAGATCGATCATAGAGAGCCACGAAACCACTTTTCCACCGCCACAACCTTCTGTACCCGTGAGATCCCATCTTGGGGCCTTTTCCAGCAATCTACCAGAGGGGGAATCGATCACAGAGGGCTTCTACATCAACACCATTGCCTCTCCGATGAAGCGTGAGTAGTTTACCACAGACCTTCGGTTCCATAGTTATTAGCTAGATGGCTTCTTCTCTCTCTTTGATTCTCAATACAAAGTTATCCTCGATGTTCTTGGGGATCTATTCGATGTAATACTCTTTTGCGGTGTGTTTGCCGAGATCCGATGAATTGTGGGTTTATGAACAAGATTATCTATGAATATTATTTGGTTCTTCTCTGAATTCTTATATGCATGATTTGATATCTTTGCAAGTCTCTTCGAATTAGCGGTTTAGTTTGGCCTAGTAGATTGATCTTTCTTGCAATGGGAGAAGTGCTTAGCTTTGGGTTCAATCTTGCAGTGTCCTTTCCCAGTGACAGTAGGGGCAGCAAGGCACGTATTGTATTGTTGCCATCGAGGATAAAAAGATGTGGTTTATATCATATTGTCTGAGTTTGTCCCTCTACATCATGTCTTCTTGCTTAATGCGTCACTCTGTTCTTATGAACTTAATACTCTAGATGCATGTTGGATAGCGGTCGATGTGTGGAGTAATAGTAGTAGATGCAGAATCATTTCGATCTACTTGACACAGATGTGATGCCTATATTCATGATCATTGCCTTAGATATCTTCATAACTATGCACATTTCTATCAATTGCTCGGCAGTAATTTGTTCACCCACCGTAATACATGCTATCTTGAGAGAAGCCACTAGTGAAACCTATGGCCATCAGGTCTCTTTCTTATTATATTGCATCTCTTTTATTTACTTCGCATCTCGTTTACTATTTTGCAATCTTTACTTTCCAATCTATACAACAAAAATACCAGAAATTTTTACTTTACTATCTTTATTAGATCTCACTTTTGTGAGTGACCGTGAAGGGATTGAAAACCCCTTTATCGCGATAGTTGCAAGGTTCTTGACTGTTTGTGCAGGTACTAGGTGACTTGTGTGTTGTCTCCTACTAGATTGATACCTTGGTTCTCAAAACTGAGGGAAATACTTACGATACTTTGCTGCATCACACCCTTTCCTCTTCAAGGGAAAACCAACGCATGCTCAAGAGGTAGCAAGAAGGATTTCTGGCGCTGTTGCCGGGGAGATCTACGCCAAGTCAAGACATACCAAGTACCCATCATAAACTCTTCTCCCTCGCATTACATTATTTGCCATTCACCTCTCGTTTTCCTCTCCCCCACTTCTAAAATGATTTTTGAAAACCTTTGCCTTTTCTTCGCCCCTTTTCCGTTCATCTCTTTTCGCTTGCTTCTGGTGTTCTTGGGTGTTAGTGTGCCTGTTTGCTTTGATGGCTCTGCCAAATGGCGTTGATCCTTACCTTAGAAGGTTGGAAGAAATTGAAAACAACGTTAGAAGCTTTATGTCCTTGCAATTTGAGCATAATAATTTATTTAGAAACGAGCTTAAAGAACAAAAAAATTTTATGGAGTACATGAATAAAGAGCTCGATGATATGTCTAAGGAATTTTATGGTTTGAAATCTCAGTTTGCTCATCTTGAAAATTTAGTAGGCCAAATTTCGGATAAGCAGGCCACGTTAGTTAATAAGATGGCCGCTAAACCGGAAGATCTAGATGATAATACTGATGAAGATCTAAAAGTCATTGATGTGACTCCTATAAAATCTTTGTTTTCCAATATGAATCTTGATAAAGACGGGACTGGAGATGAGTCAACTTTAGTTAAAAGGCATCCCAATGATTCAGAGTTTTTAGATCTTGATGCAAAAATTAATAAAAGTGGGATTGAAGAGGTCAAAACTTTACATAGCAATGAACCCACTATTTTGGATTTCAAGGAACTTAATTATGATAATTGCTCTTTGATAGATTGTATTCCTTATTGCAATCCGTGTTAAATTCTCCTGATGCTTATAGCCAAAATAAAGCTTTTACTAAACATGTCGTTGATGCTTTAATGCAACCCTATGAAGACAAGCTTGAACTAGAAGTTTCTATCCCTAGAAAACTTTATGATGAATGGGAACCTACTATTAAAATTAAGATTAAAGATTATGAATGCTATGCTTTGTGTGATTTGGGTGCTAGTGTTTCCAGGATTCCAAAAACTTTGTGTGATGTGCTAGGTTTCCTTGAATTTGATGATTGTTCTTTAAATTTGCGTCTTGCGGATTCCACCATTAAGAAACCTATGGGAAGGATTAATGATGTTCTTATTATTGCAAATAGGAATTATGTGCCCGTAGATTTCATTGTTCTTGATATAGATTGCAATCCTACATGTCCTATTATTCTTGGTAGACCTTTTCTTAAAACGATTGGTGCAATTATTGACATGAAATAAGGAAATATTAGATTCCAATTTCCATTAAGTAAAGGCATGGAACACTTTCCTAGGAAGAAAATTAAATTGCATTATGAATCTATTATGAGAGCCACTTATGGATTGCATACCAAAGATGAAAATACCTAGATTATTCTTGTTTTTATGCCTAGCTAGGGGCGTTAAACGATAGCGTTTGTTGGGGCAACCATATTTTATTTTTGTTCTTTGCTTTTAGTTCCTGTTTAGTAATAATTAATTCATCTAGTTTATGTTATGATTGTGTTTTTTATGTTTTCATTAGTGTTTGTGCCAAGTAAAGACTTTAGGATCTTCTTGGGTGATTGTTGTTTGATCTTGCTGATAAAAACAGAAAGTATCCGCTCACAAAAATAATTATCATTTTTTACCAGAGAGCGATAAAATACCAATTACAACTTATGTAGATCAATATACTTTTTATCCTGGTTGCCCTAATTTTTCATATTTTTTGGAGTTATAGAAGTATTCGAAACCTCCAGATTGCTACAGATTGTTCTGTTTTTGACAGATTTTGTTTTTCGCGTGTTGTTTGCTTATTTTGATGAATCTATGAGTAGTATCAGGGGGGGGGGGAATGAACCATAGAGAATTGGAATACAGTAGGTTTAATACCAATATAAATAAAGAATGAGTTCATTACAGTACCTTAAAGTGGTGGTATATTTTCTTATACTAACGGAGCTCATGAGATTTTCTGTTGAAGTTTTGTGTTGTGAAGTATTCAAGTTTTTGGGTAAAGTTTTGATGGATTTTGGAATAAGGAGTGGCAAAAGCCTAAGCTTGGGGATTCCAAAGGCACCCCCAAGGTAAAATTCAAGGACAACCAAAAGCCTAAGGTTGGGGATGCCCCGTAAGGCACCCCCTCTTTCGTCTTTGTCTATCGGTAACTTTACTTGAGGCTATATTTTTATTCACCACATGATATGTGTTTTGCTTGGAGCGTCTTGTATGATTTCATTATTTGCTTTTTAGTTTACCGCAATCATCCTTGCTGCACACACCTTTTGGGAGAGACACATATGAATTGGAATTTATTAGAATACTCTATGTGCTTCACTTATATCTTTTGAGCTAGATAATTTTGCTCTAGTGCTTCACTTATATCTTTTTAGAGCACGGTGGTGGTTTTATTTTTATAGAAATTATTGATCTCTCATCCTTCACTTATATTATTTTGAGAGTCTTTTAGAACAACATGGTAATTTGCTTTGGCTATAAAACTAGTCCTAATATGATGGGCATCCATGATAGGTATAATAAAAACTTTCATATAAAGTGCGTTGAATACTATGAGAAGTTTGATGCTTGATGATTGTTTTGAGACATGAGGATGGTGATATTAGAGTCATGCTAGTTGAGTAGTTGTGAATTTGAGAAATACTTGTGTCGAGGTTTGCATGTCCCATAGCATGCACGCATGGTAACTATTGTGTAACAAATTTGAAGCATGAGGTGTTTCTTTGATTGTCTTCCTTATGAGTGGCGGTCGGGGACGAGCGATGGTCTTTTCCTACCAATCTATCCCCCTAGGAGCATGCGCGTAGTGCTTGGTTTTGATGACTTGTAGATTTTTGCAATAAGTATGTGAGTTCTTTATGACTAATGTTGAGTCCATGGATTATACGCACTCTCACCCTTCCACCATTGCTAGCCTCTCTAGTACTGCACAAATTTCGCCGGTACCATAAACCCACCAACACCGCCGGAGGCACTCATTTAGAGTCATATTTTGTTCTAAGTATCGAGTTGTAATCCTTGAGTTGTAAATAAATAGAAGTGTGATGATCATCATTATTAGAGAATTGTCCCGTGTGAGAAAAAAAAGAGATCAAAGAAGCCAATGAAAAAAGGAGGCCAAAGAAGCCAAACAAAAAAGGGAGAGAAAAAGAGAGAAGGGACAATGCTACTATCCTTTTTCCACGCTTGTGCTTCAAAGTAGCACCATGATCTTCATGATAGAGAGTTTCTTATTTTGTCACTTTCATATACTAGTGGGAATTTTTGTTATAGAACTAGGCTTGTATATTCCAATATGGGCTTCCCCAAAATGCCCTGGGTCTTCGTGAGCAAGCAAGTTGGATGCACAACCACTTTGTTGATCTTTCATACATTTATAGTTCTAGTGCATCCGTTGCATGGCAATCCCTACTCACTCACATTGCTATATATTGATGTGCATCTCCATAGCCCGTTAATACGCCTAGTTGATGTGAGACCATCTTCCTCCTTTTTGCCTTCTCCACAACCACCATTATATTCCACCTATAGTGCTATGTCCATAGCTCACACTCACGTATTGCGTGAAAGTTGAAAAAGTTTGGGAATAATAAAGTATGAAACAATTGCTTGGCTTGTCATCGGGGTTGTGCATGATCTGAATATTTTGGGTGACGAAGATGGAGCATAGCCAAACTATATGATTTTGTAGGGATGAACTTTCTTTGGCCATGTTATTTTGAGAAGACATGGTTACTTTGTTAGTATGCTTGGAGTATTATTATTTTTATGTCAATATTAAACTTTTGTCTGGAATCTTTTGGATCTGAACATTCATGCCACAATAAAGAAAATTACATTGATAATTATGTTAGGTAGCATTCCACATCAAAAATTCTGTTTTTATCATTTACCTACTCGAGGACGAGCAAGAATTAAGCTTGTGGATGCTTGATACGTCTCCAACGTATCTATAATTTTTGATTGTTCCATGATATTATATTATCTGTTTTGGATTTTTAATGGGCTTTAATATGCTCTTTTATATTATTTTTTGGGACTAACCTATTAACCGGAGGCCCAGTGCCAGTTTCTTCTTTTTTGCCTATTTTAGAGTTTTGCAGAAAAGGAATACCAAACGGAGTCCAAACAGAATGAAACCTTCGCGATGATCTTTCTTGGACCGAAAGCAAGCTAGAAGACTTGGAGTGAGTCTTGAACTCCACGAGGCGGCCACATAGAGGGCGCGCCCAGGGGGTAGGCGCGCCCCCACCCTCGTGGGCCCCTCGTAGCTCCACCGACGTACTTCTTGCGCCTATATATACTCTTATACCCTAGATCGATCGCAGAGAGCCATGAAACCAATTTTCCACTGCCGCAACCTTCTGTACCCGTGAGATGCCATCTTGGGGCCTTTTCCGGTGATCTACCGGAGGGGGAATCGATCATGGAGGGCTTCTACATCAACACCATTACCTCTCCGATGAATCATGAGTAGTTTACCACAGACCTTTAGGTCCATAGTTATTAGCTAGATGGCTTCTTCTCTCTTTGATTCTCAATACAAAGTTCTCCTCGATGTTCTTGGAGATCTATTCAATGTAATACTATTTTGCGGTGTGTTTGCTGAGATCCGATGAATTGTGGGTTTATGAACAAGATTATCTATGAATATTATTTGGTTCTTCTCTAAAGTCTTATATGCATGATTTGATATATTTGCAAGTCTCTTTGAATTATTGGTTTAGTTTGGCCTACTAGATTGATCTTTCTTGCAATGGGAGAAGTGCTTAGCTTTGGGTTCTAGGTGGTATACCAGCCGCCAGTTCTGGAACTTCCAGTTCCAATCGGAGCATATAGATCCTTGCGATGTCCTTTCCCAGTGACAGTAGGGGCAGCAAGGCACATATTGTATTGTTGCCATCGAGGATAAAAAGATGGGGTTTATATCTTATTGTTTGAGTTTAACCCTCTACATCATGTCATCTTGCTTAATGCATTACTCTGTTCTTATGAACTTAATACTCTAGATGCATGCTGGATAGCGGTCGATGTGTGGAGTAATAGTAGTAGATGCATAATCGTTTTGACCTACTTGACATGCATGTGATGCATGTATTCATGATCATTGCCTTAGATATCTTCATAACTATGCGCTTTTCTATCAATTGCTCGACAGTAATTTGTTCACCCACCGTAATACATGCTATCTTGAGAGAAGCCACTAGTGAAACCTATGGCCCCTGGGTCTCTTTCTTATTATATTGCATCTCTTTTATTTACATCTCATCTCGTTTACTATTTTGGAATCTTTACTTTCCAATCTATACAACAAAAATACCAAAAATATTTACTTTACTATCTTTATTAGATCTCACTTTTGTGAGTGACCGTGAAGGGATTGACAACCCCTTTATCGCGTCGGTTGCAAGGTTCTTGATTGTTTGTGTCGGTACTAGGTGACTTGTGCGTTGTCTCCTACTAGATTGATACCTTGGTTCTCAAAACTGGGGGAAATACTTACGCTACTTTGCTGCATCACCCTTTCCTCTTCAAGGGAAAACCAACGCATACTCAAGAGGTAGCAGACCTCAAGACGATCAATAAATTGTAGGAACTTGTGAATGTCGTCCCAGTCAACTTCAGTGCCATCAGTAACAACCGAGTTCTTATAGAATAACAAATGAGTAGCCTGCTTAAGTCTAAAAAAACCTACACATGCCACCAATTATAAGAAAATATTAGTTAGAAGTAGCATCTTCGTGAGAGATTCGTTGCTACTTCTAAAGTTAAAGTGTGATTAGTTAGACAAAATAGGTGGATTAAGAAGTAATCGAGGCAACGGGCAAGAACTGGATACACAACTAACATGGATGAACAATTGGAATGACGTCGGGGTGGAACATCGAAGTGAAGATGAGACCAGGTTATGCTATTTCCATCAACATTCGTGTGCCAACTTTCAGTCCATAACACTTGACAAAATTTATCCAAGTTCGGCCATAAAAAAGCAGCGATCTTCTTGATTCATGAACCCAACTCGAAACTTATATCCATGGCTTGTCTTTACTATGAACATTAAACTGGTGTATTCAGTTATGGCAAGGCCGAGCATCTTGAGTACATGTGTTCTAGCAGAGCAAGTAATGCACTGCAGGAAAAATAATATGAGAACACAATGTATTCCCTATCAAAATCTAGAAATAATTCCCTCCTTCACGTCAGTGTTGACCATGGTACTAGTACCTTTTATCCAAATATAGCAATCCAAATTTCCAAATTAGTCGACACCATGTTAAAAAACCCCACCCTCCCGGATAGAAAAGAGGATTCTAGGAACATACTGTGTGTGTTTTAAAATCCTGTGTTAGGATGAGAAGGAACAAGTGTGGCATCTCACCGAGGGCGCAGAAACCTGTAGGGTCCTCGCACTTTGGGCACTGCAAATGAAACACAGTAGATTTAGTAGGAAGAAAAATGCATCAATGGCGGCGGCTGCCATCCTAGGATTACCCGCGACCAAGGGACTTGGATTTATCGGGGATGGAATAAGAATTCGTACTTGGTTCTCCATGAGAAAACCCTATGCAATCACCGATAGGGGGTTTTCTATGAACAAGCAGACGAGGGAGAAGGGGATTCAGGCCAAGTGAAATATTGCTGCTTCGTCTGTCCAGCTTACTGCTAAAGCTAGAAAGGTGGGGTTTTTTGTGATTTGATGGCTCATTGGGCATTACCGCGGAGCTACGACTGGGGTGTGTCTACCGTGTAGTTGTGCACTCTAATTTGGTGCATATGGCATGTGGAACCCGTTGCCGGATGCGCCATGTATCGGCGAAAGGAAGTAGAAAGACAGGAGTAACTAGTTACACATAAATATATTTTTGATAGAGAGATACTCCCTCTGTAAAGAAATATAAAAATCTTTTATATCACAACTTTATACATAAGAAAAATCAAGGGGAATATATATAACATATATAATTATAAAAAACATAGTATAGACGAGTTGGTGATGATGGTGTGCCCGCCATCCTGCAATATAGGCAGTCTGATTTATATCTGACAGTTAGGAAGGGAACTATGGCAATTTTGCAAAAAGGTACCCACACACCTCTCCACATTTGCAAATAAGGCCTTCCCTCGTTCATCATTTTATCTCACAAGATAAAATACTCATACAAATTCATCTTGATGTTACGTGCAACACACGGGCATTATGGGGGTTTAGCTGAGAATATTGTAGTCATACAGGCTCACAGTTCTAGACTTTGGGCCACCGTCTGGTGGGCCTGCATGTTTGGGGGCCCATGTGTTCTACCTCAGCGCTTTTCATATTGCAATTGATCGGTACAACGCTGGTTTTAGATGCTGTCACAAGGGGAATACACAAAATTGAATAAAGCACGGCAACTGTTGGAATGAAATCTAAGGACGGTTCCTAACCAGCAATCAGAGTTGCAATTCTATCAACGATATACCATGTGATAAATAATACTGTCTTACTACTTATACACACAGGACACTCGTTTCACCATGCCAGATTATTACATCAAAATCTCTCGGAGGATAGATCAGTTTGGCAGTTGCGTGCTGCCACTGAAGAATTTCAAAGTTGAATTGGACCAACTGTCCTTGCCGAGAAAGTTCGATTTTGACATCATCCCCTACCGCAAGATATGATTTAGATTTGAACCTTGACCATCCTTTAGCATCAATCATCATGCGACCATCCTTTGTACTTACGGTATATTGAGCAGGTTCATTCACACCAAGGCTGTGCATGGTAAGAGAAACTTGGCCACGGTCGCCCGGATTGTTGAATGACTCCCTCGTTGCTCTAGGAATTCTCTGTTTGCAAACAAGAAGACATACACAAACAGTTAGATCAACACAGTGAATCATGTGAAACATGGAAAGAAAAAAGAATGAAGCACTTAGGCGGCCAAAGCTTACCAAGAAGGTGGACATGTCGGTTTTTGTAAGGACTTTGGTAGATGAAGTGCAAACTGCAGCCCAGTTTGTTGCTGGTGCAACTGCTGGTTCCCTTGCCGCTGCACGGGCCAGAGCAGATGCAAGTGCAAGTGTTGGTGCAGGTGCCCATGCCGGTGCGACTAGTAGTGCCGCTGCTGCTGCCGGAGATAGTGCTCCTTGTAGAGCTGGTGCCGATGTCGATGCTCGATCCTCCGGTTGATCAGCATGATCCGCTGACGCAGTCGGTGCCCAATCCTCAACTGGATTAGACCGAGCTACTGCCGCTGTCAGTGCTGGAGCAATTTCTGGTGCTCGATCCGTTGCTGAAGGTGGTACCGATATGCGAGACAGCGGTGATCGTGTCTGGTCTGCTATGATCAGCTTTCTAATTTGACTAGGCCCCGTGACCGTGATCCAGTATTTTTCTTCATTTCTTTTAAACACGAGAAGGACTAATAGTGGCGTGCTTGTTAAACCAAACTGCAGTTCATCATAGGGATTCAGTTTGTACTCAGACAACAGACTGATCCAATTTTTTCCAGTAATATAAGTGATGGATAGTGCCTTCGTTACTGACACGACATAAGAAGTGAAACATGCAAAAATAGCCATCGTAGAGCAAACCAAACGGTTTATTCTGTGATGAATGTCACATGGAAAAACCTGCATCATAAAATTGCAGCAAAAGAAAGAAAACATGACATTAAATCAATAAGATTTAGACAGTAAATGAATAAGATTTACTTGATGTGACACGAGTGAATCCTTACCAGGAAATCACCATGTTGAAGTACTAAACAGAAGATTGTTCATCCTACTACGCGTGGCATGCAGGGCCCCCGCCTACTCCCATAAGAAGGATAGTCCAAAGGTCGTGACAAATCATATGGACCGAGCATCCATGGGACTGGAAATCCTGGTGGGTGCGATAAACCCTGCAATGCATACAGATATTGGAGTGTAACCATAATTGATAAACCATCCTCACAAAGAAGATGATCTGGATACTTCAAAATATACAGACTGAATTGAGTGAGAAGACATTAACATAGACTGTTCTCAGGACTCACCACACACCAAAAGCGGTAGTACTAAACAATACAGGGTTCACAAACACAAATCAAGTACTGAACAATAGTACTTACTACAGACAAGCAAAGTCGCACTAATTAAACTCTATAGACTATTTCTTCCCATTGACCTACCGGATGAACCCCGCATAACTGACTAGGCCATGGACTTCATGAGAGATGTCTACCTCCACCATCACCATCTCGTCAACCATGGAGAACCTAACAGAGTGGTCTTTCCACTCATAAACATGACGATGAAGACAGGCTGCATCAGATTTGTCGGGAAGCTTTACAAGAACCACACCCTTCGTAATCGAAGGCACAACCAGGAAATTGTTGTGGTCAAGTAAAACCTCGAGAACACGCGTGACAACAATACTACAAGAAAACACTAGTTCAGGACACGTGGAGACAAGGACACAATGACTGGATAGTTTAGCAGTAGAACTCATGCTCAGGTCTTCCAGTTCACACAACATGACTTTGAGAACTTCATCTCCACCGCAGATCTGGTTCTAATTCAAATAGAAACCAAATATTTTATTACTACCTCCGTTCAGAAATATAAGATGATTTTCAATATTTTACTCCATATATGACTACATATACGCAACAAAGACACTAGAACATGTCTTCAAAGGCATTAGAGCAGAGGGATTACTTGCAATATCCATAACACAAGTTACTGAGGCAAATATACCCTCTTCAAAGGTAGCATTGATGTTCATAAAGTATTTGAAAGTAATCTATAAGAAATCAGTGTCAACCTCTCGCATGTTTTCATCAAAAGAGGAATTTAGAACCGTCATTTGGCACACAAAAATCACATGCAAGATCACCCAGAAAGTTGTATTACTAGTACTAGTACTGCGTGTTAGATGAAAAAACACGATCAAGATCGAGAAAAAGATCGTCAAGAAGAGATATTACCTGGACTTGCTTAATGAGGGATCCTGGAGAGGGGGGCTTGGACAGGGTGATGGCTTTGAGCTTGTCTGCGGTAGTCTCGGCGGGGTCCTTGCGCTTCTTCGTACCATGAGCCTCGACGGTTTTGGCCAGAGCCATAGACATCACTTCGGCCGGTGCTCCAGCATCCATCAAGAAACTGTCAAATAGAAATAAAAGAAAAGAGACCATAATCACAAACCCAAAAGAAGAACAGAGAGGGAGTTATAGGATCAGTCTCGGGGTTGCAAGACCGGGCCTTGGCCAGAATCAACACCATTGATGCGCTCACCTTTCCTTCTTTGGGAGAGAAGAACAATCGCAGAAGCAGGTCAGTGTTTTCTTGAAGAAATGAGGAACAAGATGAGGGAGAAGCGAGTGGGGGTTTTCTTCAAGAGAGGAAACTGAGAGAGAAGAGTGAAATGATGGTTGCTTCGTCCGTCCAACTTACTGCTGGAAAGGTGGGGGTTTTGTGTTTTGATGGCTCATTGGGCATTACTGCGACGCTTCAATCGAGGTAGTCTACCGTGTAGTTGGGTACTCTACTACGGAGTAATTTAGTGCATGGCTGGTGGACCCCGATGCTAGCTATCCCACACGTTGGCGAAAGTGAGTAGCAAGGTTCCCGACGACCGTTGAGGAGGATCCGCATGGTAGAGCGTGTCCACTGTTTTTCTGAAGAAAAAAAATGATTACAACAAGCGTTTCCACTCTTACGACGGAGAAGTGCGAAACACGGTAGCCACTTGAACATACACAGTGCTCTACTACTAGGCATGTGCAGTGGTTCAGACGTCGATACTACATAATCTTTTTGTTAGTGTAGTAAGATATGACGATAACAAATGATGTTGTGCACATGTCAACTATATGAACAGTAATGTAACATAGTACCGCTTTTTCGACTGTTCGGTCGAGAATGAACTATGAGATCAGTGTTAACAGAACTAGGTCTACAACGCACGGAGAGTATGGTGCTACAGTACTCCATGAAACATGAACCATATGAAGCACAAATCAGTGTTAGGCAGGTGTATGAAGGGTGCACGGGATGGGAGCAAAAGTTCCCTTCTCGACCCACTTTAGGGTGTTTGGCAGAGTGCATGAAGGGTGCATGAGTCCACACTAGTAGGTTAACACAAATACAAGAAGAGGGAACAACTATATTGAGATGAGAATGCAACCAAACACACCCACACGCTCTGTGCTACAGTGACGGATCTGCACCGTCTGAGTTCGATCCAACGGTCATGTTGCGCCGAGACATGGACATGCCCATGCAGAGGACGCCTAAACACCACCTAAGTCCCTCTGCTTCTCGAGGCGCATGATGCTGGTGATGCAGGGTGCAACCACCCGCAGAGCCCACTCCCGGTTGACGGGAGCCAGCTCGTCAAAGACGGTGTCCAATGGCACGAATGGATTCCGGTGAGGGAGCCCTGAGAGGATTCGCCCGACAATGGCAACGGCAACCCGCAATCCCTCCTTGTCCAGCTCCGCCCCACCATTGCATGGAGACGGCTCAGCTCCTCGGAGATATAGGTGAAGAAGGAGACCAGGTCAGGAAGCCGCAGCTCGTTGAAGTCAACGGGGTGGTCGAATGGGTTTAGCTCGACGACCAGCATGGTCGCGCTGGCACGACGGTATGAATCGCGCAGCCGCAACACGTGCGTGGCAACTTGGTCCACTAAGTGGCTGAGGCGATCCTGGACCTCGTCATGATCGGCCCGCTAGCGCTCTAGCCAGATCCCCTGATGGCCTATCGTATCTCCCGCTTTCTGCAGCAACGCCGCCAACGCCTCAAGCATCTTTGTTGTGGCTACCTGCTGCTTTTGAAGCTCCATGAACTCCCGCACATAACGGAGGAGCTTGGCAGTCCTCTCCTCCCTGAGCTCACGGAGCTCCACGTCCTTGTCCCTGAGCTCCGCATCCTTGGCCTGGAGCTCCTGTGTCAGGCGCCTCACCTCAGACTCTGTGATCTGCTGCGCCGCCATGGCACCAGGTAGAAGCAATGGGGAAAGGAAGCAAAGGGGGCGAAATGGCTGAAAGGAAATGCAATCTACAGGAAGGCGAAGGGAGCCAACCGAGGAGCGGGGAATCTTTTGGTTTTCACCATGGGAAAACACCAGTCGACGACTTCTCACATTAGGGAGCAGTGGGTTTTGTAGGCAGAGTTATCGTGACTAATTGCTGCCACGCCTGTTCCGGTCAATCAAAAAATTAAAGATCCTGCCGTGCCTGCTCCCGTCAATCAAAAAATTAAAAATCCTGCCGCACCCAAACACCAGAGCAATGCCGCGGTGGGTATTTAAATTTACCTGCAGACAAGGATTTAAGAAAAAGGGTGAAAAAACAAATGTTGTGGCGGCCTAGCTAATCGGTCGCACTAGCCCAAGCAGCTAGCCATCGTGCTTCACTGATGTACACGGGGGAAAGGTGGTCTTTCGTGATTTGACAACTCATTTACTTGCTTCATCACTACGACTGAGGAGGACCCAGAAAACACGCGATAGGGCGTCCCACGTCTCGGTAAGGAAGAATATATGTGTGCGCCACCTGGGAGGACCCCGAAACCGCGCGGTAGGGTGTGCCAAGTCTCGAGACGGAGGAAAAATGTGTGTGTGTAAAAATATACTGTATTAGACGTAGTACCTATGGTTTGACCTCGGGACCCAGCCAGTTGTTCGAAAACACCCCACTAGCCACACAACTTCATCATGCTAACATGGCATGAAGGATAGGTGTGGTGAGCTCCGTCTCAACCAGCCACAACGTCTCTTGTTCTAGGCGATTCTTCTATTTTCCAAGCTTTTTTAGTTATAATAACACCACGGCAAGCTAGCGCCGCTCTTCGTGCGTGCCCGTGCGTCTAAAGGTTAGACGATGGAGAGGCGAGAGAGATCACGGACCTGGGACCCACCAGTAAGTAAGTCAACGGTCATGCACGTGTTGACGAGGCACTCCCTCTACTCTACTCAACGCAATACTGTATAAAATCAAGTTATGGGACAAAGCCAACCACTGTTGTTGTTTCAGGCTATCGACCTACGCTTTGTAGTCTAGGTTGCCAGTTCGAATCTCATCATTTAGATTTGTTAGTTTTAGGTCCAAATTTGATCAATGACAAGTGGGACCCCCGTGTGTCGTTCTAATATTTTAGTGTAGGATGTTTTTTTTGAACAAACACTTTGCATGATTAGACAAGTAACGACACGAGTTACACGTATTTTGCAAGTTTATGAACAAAAATGACAGTGGCATAGAATATCACATCCACCCCGCAGCTTAGATGCTATGGTGATACGAGTTTTTACATCATTGGAACTGAGATCCAATGGCTTGGGAGTAGTCTTTGTAATTATGCGCAATTTCCAAACTCTCCATGGTTTTTTTTGCAAATAAAACATTCAGGTCTCGTGTGTGCCGCTACATCTTGGATCCAACGGCTCCCTATTGCTCATATTAGGTGCTCCCCGTAGCTTAATTAGCCGCTATGGTGATACGAGCATCTAGGTCGTATGATCTGTGATCAGATGCCACATGCGTAGTACTTGTACTTTCTGCCCAATTCCCAAACTCTCACAGGCGTATATTGCAAAAACATTCAAACCTCCTACTGTGAGCCATTAGATCTCCGTGAACTCGTATCACCATAGAATCTACGATGCGGGAGCACCTCATATTCTCCCGTGCGAGAAAACATCAGGTGCTCTTGCAGCTTGGATGCTACGGTGATGCGAGCTTCGAGGTTGTTTGATCTGAGATCCAATGGCATCTAAGCATTCTTTGTTCTTGTAAGCAGTGGCCGAACTCTTTGGGGCTTTTCTGCAAAAAACATTCAAACCACCAAGGAGTTGTTGGGTCACAAATCCAACGGCTCCGAAGATCTTGTATCACCAAACCATCTAAGGTGTGGTAGCACATGATATTCTTACATACAGGAGAATATGATGTCCTCCTTCATCTTAGATTCTACGGTGATACGAGCTTCGAGGTCGTTGGATATGGCATCCAAGGGCATCTGAGTAGTTTTTGTACAAATTGTGTGCAATTCTCAAACTCATTAAGGTTTCCTGTAAAAAGATTAAGACATCTTGTGAGCTGCTATATCTCAGATCTACAAGCTTCAAGCATCTCGTATCAGCATATAGCATCTAAGGTGTGGGGGCACATGAGGGGGTGCACAACCAATCGGTGTTTGGGAGGGCGGGGACAAATATAATCTAAACAATCCTAAACAGAGCTTCACAATTTTATTTAAGGTCGAGGGGTTAACCCCCAACAATCTATATAGCTCCACCTAAACACAACATTTGCATGTACTGTAGTACTATACTTAATATTCATGTTTCAGTTTCCTGTTCATTTTAAATATTGAATTGAGGATCATGCATGTCTTGCATTTTACTCCCTTCGTTCCTAAATATTAGTCTTTTTAGAGATTTCAAATGGACTACCACATACGGATGTATATAGACATATTTTAGAGTGTAGATTCACTCATTTTGCTCTGCATGTAGTCACTTATTGAAATCTCTAAAAGACTAATATTTAGGAACAGAAGGAGTATTTTTGAATTCGTGTCATACATGCATGGTTTGGAAAAATAGATGCACTATACTTATTGGATTGTTGTTGTGTTCGTGTGTGTGTGTGTGTAGTCATATGCTTGATACATACAAAGTTTTCTCACCGCCATACCGTTCATCTTTTAAATTTGAATTTGCAATGAAAAACTTATTAGGGATACAATGAAAGGTGAAATCCACGTTGAGATCACTATATCACAAACTCTAATTCAAGAACTCGTCATAAATCAATTACCATGTTGAGATTACTATTTGCAAGGAAAATACGGGCATTCTAATACACATAGATTCGTTCGGCAATCTAAAAGATTCCTTTCATATTCTCGAATGGTAGGACCCAATGGCGTACTAGCCAGACCTTGGCTTGTGTTGATCTTCAAAAAAAAACCGGGCTCGTGTCCTTCTGGTGGAGTGCGTGGTACGCACATTAGCCAACCCCAACCAGTCGAGCCTCCGCGTTTCGAGTCGAAATATCTGGCAGCCAGAATTCCATCCCTAGGAAATTCCACTCATGTCCTCGGTCCATAATGACTACCGATGAACAATGGAGGTATGCTTTAGTAACTAGACAACATTACCTACCTACCGAGCACAGTTCAATTCCCTCGGTCGCCGCTCCCCAAGGTCACCCGTCAACTGCATTGCCTAGTACTACTACTACACTAGGATGAGCACATAATTGAGCCCGTTTGTTTGTGCCTAGTACTTGAGTTAATATATCAGGCAATGCACTGGTACGGAGGGATTATCCTTTTACTCTGCATATATAACTTGTCTGAAGTCTAACTAAGAAAAATGTTTGACCAAATCCTTTCTTAAGAAATACAACAGGAAAGATGTACCGCTTGAAAATTTATTGCATGATGCAGGTTATGATATTGTTTTGAATCCTGGATTTTAAATTTCAGAAAATTCAAAAGTGACCAGAAATTCATGAAACCGAGCATGGTCACGTGATATGGCCCAAATATTCCTACGTAATTTTTTTCTTCAATTTGAGACAAGCTGCTTATGAGAAGTTGCACAAATAAAGAGCCAAGGTATTTTGGAACAAAGACCTGTCACGTTAAGGTGAATGCTTTCACTATTGAAACCGTGGGCATTTACATGCCGCCATGAGTCCCGCTTCTCATCGGCAGGTGTCGTTCGATTAAGCGTGTGAGTCGACGGGAGGCGTGTGAGCAGACCGCTGCGCCGGCTGACAAGGAGGCGTGCGATCAGACTGCTGCGCAGGCTCACCGGGAGGTGAGCCCTTTGACCAGGCTCCACTGCCCACCTTTGTCCCAACTGCTCCCACTTTTAATGTCGCCGGCACCGCAGTTTAAAATCAACCCCGCACTAGTCGGTATCGCTACAATCTTCTCTCTTCCTCTCCGATTCTCATGCCATCTACCTCCAACCAGCCTGACCTAACTATACACCATGCCGCATCATGATGGTCTGCCCTTAGTCTTCCAGTTTCCTGAGGAAGACACCCAACCGGAGTCTCAAGAACATAAGGTGCTTTGGGACGAGCTTGAACCGGCCTTGCGGGAAGATGTCGCGCCTGTCCCCCCTCCCGTTCCGACTCCCGTCGCCCCGACTGCGCCAGCGCCCATTCCCGTGGCATTGATGGGCTGGGAGCCGCACATTATCGCCCAGCTTGATGCCATGGGGCTCCACGAGGTCCCCACCGACTTTCATGTGCCCGTGCACTGCCATCGCATGCACCTGTGCGTGCACTGACGCGCACGCCCGTGCCGGTGCCCGTGCACCTGCCAGCGCATGCGCCTGCGTGGGCACTAACGTGCACGCCCGTGCTGGTACCCGTTGTTGGGGAACATAGTAAATTCAAAAAATTTCCTACGCACACGCAAGATCATGGTGATGCATAGCAACGAGAAGGGACAGTGTTGTCTACGTACCCTCGTAGACCGGAAGAGGAAGCATTATAACAACGTGGTTGATGTAGTCGTACGTCTTCACGGCTCGACCGATCAAGCACCGAAACCACGGCACCTCCGAGTTCTAGCACACGTTCAGCTCGATGACGATCCACGGACTCCGATCCAGTAGAATGTCGGGGAAGAGTTCTGTCAGCACGACGGCGTGGTGACGATCTTGATGTTCTACCGTCGCAGGGCTTCGCCTAAGCACCGCTACAATATTATCGAGGATTATGGTGGAGGGGGGCACCGCACATGGCTAAGAGATCAATGATCAATTGTTGTGTCTATGGGGTGCCCCTGCCCCCGTATATAAAGGAGCAAGGGGGAGGCGGCCGGCCTAGGAGGAGGGCGCGCCAAGGGGGGAGTCCTACTCCCACCGGGAGTAGGATTCCTCCTTTCCTTATTGGAGTAGGAGAGAAGGAAAGAGGAGGAGAGGAACAAGGAAAAGTGGGCTGCACCCCTTGTCCAATTCGGACCAGAGGGGGGGGGCACGCGCCTCCTTCCTTTTGGCCTCTCTCCTCTATTCCCGTATGGCCCAATAAGGCCCATATACTCCCCGACGAATTCCCGTAACTCTCCAGTACTCCGAAAAATACCCGAATCAGTCGGAACTCATAATATATCTGAATATAGTCCGAATATAGTCGTCCAATATATCTATCTTTACGTCTCGACCATTTCGAGACTCCTCGTCATGTCCCCGTTCTCATCCGGGACTCCGAACTCCTTCGGTACATCAAAACTCACAAACTCATAATATAACTGTCATCGAAACCTTAAGTGTGCGGACCCTACGGGTTCGAGAACAATGTAGACATGACCGAGACACGTCTCCAGTCAATAACCAATAGCGGAACCTGGATGCTCATATTGGCTCCCACATATTCTATGAAGATCTTTATCGGTCAGACCACATAACAACATACGTTGTTCCCTTTGTCATGGATATGTTTACTTGCCCGAGATTCGATCGTCGGCATCTCAATACCTAGTTCAATATTGTTACCGGCAAGTCTCTTTACTTGTTCCGTAATACATCATCTCGCAACTAACTCATTAGTTGCAATGCTTGCAAGGCTTAGGTGATGTGCATTACCAAGAGGACCCAGAGATACCTCTCCGACAATTGGAGTGACAAATCCTAATCTCGAAATACGCGAACCCAACAAGTACCTTCGGAGACACCTGTAGAGCACCTTTATAATCACCCAGTTACGTTGTGACGTTTGGTAGCACACAAAGTGTTCCTCCAGTAAACGGGAGTTGCAGAATCTCATAGTCATAGGAACATGTATAAGTCATGAAGAAAGCAATAGCAACAAACTAAACGATCAAGTGCTAAGCTAACGGAATGGGTCAAGTCAATCACATCATTCTCCTAATGATGTGATCTCGTTAATCAAATGACAACTCATGTCTATGGTTAGGAAACATAACCATCTTTGATCAATGAGCTAGTCAAGTAGAGGCATACTAGTGACACTCCGTTTGTCTATGTATTCACACATGTAGCATGAATAATAAACATTTATCATGATATAAGGAAATAAATAATAACTTTATTATTTGCTCTAGGGCATATTTCCTTCAGTCTCCCACTTGCACTAGAGTCAATAATCTAGTTCACATCGCCATGTGATTTAATACCAATAGTTCACATCACCATGTGATCAACACCCATAGTTCACATCAACATGTGACCAACACCCAAAGGGTTACTAGAGTCAATAATCTAGTTCACATCGCTATGTGATTAACACCCAAAGAGTACTAAGGTGTGATCATGTTTTGCTTGTGAGAGAAGTTTAGTCAACGGGTCTTCCACATTCAGATCCGTACGTATTTTGCAAATTTCTATGTCAACAATGCTCTGCACGGAGCTACTCTAGCTAATTGCTCCCACTTTTAATATGTATCCAGATTGAGACTTAGAGTCATCCGGATCAGTGTCAAAACTTGCATCGACGTAACCCTTTATGACGAACCTTTTGTCACCTCCATAATCGTGAAACATATCCTTATTCCACTAAGGATAATTTTAACCAATGTCCAATGATCTACTCCTAGGTCACTATTGTATTCCCTTGCCAAACTCGGGGTAGGGTATACAATAGGTCTGGTACACAACATGGCATACTTTATAGAACCTATGGCTGAGGCATAGGGAATGACTTTCATTCTCTCTCTATCTTCTGCCGTGGTCGGGTTTTGAGTCTTACTCAGTTTCACACCTTGTAATGCAGGCAAGAACTCTTTCTTTGACTGTTCCATTTTGAACTACTTCAAAATCTTGTCAAGGTATGTACTCATTCAAAAATTTATTAAGCGTCTTGATCTATCTGTATAGATCTTGATGCTCAATATGTAAGCAACTTCACCGAGGTCTTTCTTTGAAAAGCTCCTTTCAAACACTCCTTTATGCTTTGCAGAATAATTCTACATTATCTGATCAACAATATGTCATTCACATATACTTATCAGAAATACTATAGTGCTCCCACTCACTTTCTTGTAAATACAGGCTTCACCGCACGTCTGTATAAAACTATATGCTTTGATCAACTTATCAAAGCGTATATTCCAACTCCGAGATGCTTGCACCAGTCCATAGATGGATCGCTGGAGCTTGCATATTTTTTTAGCAACTTTAGGATTGAAAAAACATTCTGGTTGCATCATATACAACTCTTCTTTAATAAATCCATTAAGGAATGCAGTTTTGTTTATCCATTTGCCAGATTTCATAAAATGCGGCAATTGCTAACATGATTCGGACAGACTTAAGCATAGATACGAGTGAGAAACTCTCATCGTAGTCAACACCTTGAACTTGTCAAAAAACTTTTGTGACAATTCTAGCTTTGTAGATAGTAACACTACTATCAGCGTCTGTCTTCCCCTTGAAGATCCATTTATTTTCTATGGCTTGCCGGTCATTGGGCAAGTCAACCAAAGTCCACACTTTGTTCTCATACATGGATCCCATCTCAGATTTCATGGCCTCAAGCCATTTCGCGGAATCTGGGCTCATCATCGCTTCCTCATAGTTCATAGGCTCGTCATGGTCAAGTAACATGACCTCCAGAACAGGATTACCGTACCACTCTGGTGCGGATCTCACTCTGGTTTACCTACAAGGTTCGGTAGTAACTTGATCTGAAGTTTACATGATCATCATCATTAGCTTCCTCACTAATTGGTGTAGTAGTCACAGGAACAGATTTCTATGATGAACTACTTTCCAATAAGGGAGCAGGTACAGTTACCTCATCAAGTTCTACTTTCCTCCCACTCACTTCTTTCGAGAGAAACTCCTTCTCTAGAAAGGATCCATTCTCAGCAACGAATATCTTGCCTTCGGATATGTGATAGAAGGTGTACCCAACATTTTCTATTGGGTATCCTATGAAGATGCACTACACCGATTTGGGTTTGAGCTTATCAGGTTGAAACTTTTTCACATAAGCATTGCAACCTCAAACTTTAAGAAACGACAGCTTAGGTTTCTTGCCAAACCATAGTTCATATGGTGTCGTCTCAACGGATTTAGATGGTGCCCTATTTAATGTGAATGTAGGTGTCTCTAATGCATAACCCCAAAACGATAGCGGTAAATCTGTAAGAGACATCATAGATAGCACCATATCAAGTAAAGTACGATTACGACGTTCGGACACACCATTACACTGTGGTGTTCTAGGTTGCGTGGGTAGTGAAACTATTTCACATTGTTTTAACTGAAGGCCAAACTCGTAACTCAAATATTTTACTTCTGCGCTCATATCGTAGAAACTTTTATTTTTGTTACAATGATTCTCCACTTCACTCTGAAATTCTTTGAACTTTTCAAATATTTTAGACTTGTGTTTCATCAAGTAGATATACTCATATCTGCTCAAATTATCTGTGAAGATCAGAAAATAATGATACCTGCCGCGAGCCTCAATATTCATCGGACCACATACATCAGTATGCATGATTTCCAACAAATCTGTTTCTTGCTGCATTGTTCCGAAGAACGGAGTCTTAGTCATCTTGCCCATGAGGCATGGTTCGCAAGCATCAACTGATTCATAATCAAGTGATTCCAAAAGCCCATCAGCATGGATTTTCTTCATGCGCTTTACACCAATATAACCTAACCGGCAGTGCCACGAATAAGTTCCACTATCATTATTAACTTTCCATCTTTTGGCTTCAATATTATAAAAATGTGTATCACCATGATCGAGATCCAACAAACCATCTTCATTGGGTGTATGACCATAGAAGGTTTTATTCATGTAAACAGAACAACAATTATTCTCTAACTTACATGAATAACCGTATTGCAATAAACATGATCAAATCATATTCATGCTCAACGCAAACACCAAATAGCACTTATTTAGGTTCAACACTAATCCCGAAAGTATAGGGAGTGTGCGATGATGATCATATCAATCTTGGAACCACTTCCAACACACATCATCACTTCACCCTTAACTAGTCTCTATTCATTCTGCAACTCCCGTTTCGAGTTACTACTCTTAGCAACTGAACCAGTATCAAATACCGAGGGGTTACTACGAGCACTAGTAAAATACAAATCAATAATCTGTATATAAAATATACCTTTGTTCACTTTGCCATCCTTCTTATCCGCCAAATACTTGGGGCAGTTCCGCTTCCAGTGACCAGTCCCTTTGCAGTAGAAGCACTTAGTCTCAGGCTTAGGTCCAGACTTGGGTTTCTTCACTTGAGCATCAACTTGTTTGCCGTTCTTCTTGAAGTTCCCCTTCTTCCCTTTGCCCTTTATCTTGAAACTAGTGGTCATGTCAATCATCAACACTTGACGTTTTTCTTGATTTCTACCTTTGCCGATTTTTTTTCATCACGAAGAGCTTGGGAATCGTTTCCGTTATCCCTTGCATATTATAGTTCATCGCGAAGTTCTACTAACTTGGTGATGGTGACTAGAGAATTCTGTCAATCACTATTTTATCTGGAAGATTAACTCCCACTTGATTCAAGCGATTGTAGTACCCAGACAATCTGAGCACATGCTCACTGCTTGAGCTATTCTCCTCCATCTTTTAGCTATAGAACTTGTTGGAGACTTCATATCTCTCAACTCGGGTATTTACTTGAAATATTAACTTCAACTCCTGGAACATCTCATATGGTCCATGACGTTCAAAACGTCTTTGAAGTCCCGATTCTAAGCTGTTTAGCATGGTGCACTAAACTATCAAGTAGTCATCATATTGAGCTAGCCAAACGTTCATAACGTCTGCATCTGCTCCTGCAATAGGTCAGTCACCAAGTGGTGCATCAAGGACATAATTCTTCTGTGCAACAATGAGGATAAACCTCAGATCACGGACCCAGTCCGCATCATTGCTACTATCATCTTTCAACTTAGTTTTCTCTATGAACACATATAAAACATAGGGAAGCAATAACGCGAGCTATTGATCTACAATATAGATATGCAAATACTATCAGGACTAAGTTCATGATAAATTAAATTTCAATTAATCGTATTACTTAAGAACTCCCACTTAGATAGACATCCCTCTAATCATCTAAGTGATCACGTGATCCAAATCAACTAAACCATAACCGATCATCACGTGAAATGGAGTAGTTTTCAATGGTGAACATCACTATGTTGATCATATCTACTATATGATTCACGCTTGACCTTTCAGTCTCAGTGTTTCGAGGCCATATCTGCATATGCTAGGCTCGTCAAGTTTAACCTGAGTATTTTGCGTGTGCAAAACTGGCTTGCACCCGTTGTAGATGGACGTAGAGCTTATTACACCCGATCATCACGTGGTGTCTGGGCACGACGAACTTTGGCAACGGTGCATACTCAGGGAGAACACTTTTATCTTGAAATTTAGTGAGAGATCATCTTATAATGCTACCATCATAACTAAGCAAAGTAAGATGCATAAAAGATAAACATCACATGCAATCAAAATATGTGACATGATATGGCCATCATCATCTTGTGCCTTTGATCTCTATCTCCAAAGCATCGTCATGATCTCCATCGTCACCGGCATGACACCATGATCTCCATCATCTTGATCTATATCAATGTGTCGTCACATGGTCGTCTCGCCAACTATTGCTCTTGCAACTATTGCTATCGCATAGCGATAAAGTAAAGCAATTTTTTGGCACTTGTATCTTATGCAATAAAGAGACAACCATAAGGATTCTGCCAATTGCCGATAAGTTCAACAAAACATGATCATCTCATACACCAACTTATATCTCATCACATCTTGCCATATCACATCACAACATGCCTTGCAAAAACAAGTTAGACATCCTCTACTTTGTTGTTGCAAGTTTTACGTGGCTGCTACTGGGCTTAGCAAGAACCGTTCTTACCTACGCATCAAAACCACAACGATAGTTTGTCAAGTTGGTGATGTTTTAACCTTTGCAAGGACCGGGCGTAGCCACACTTGGTTCAACTAAAGTTGGAGAAACTGACACCCGCCAGCCACCTGTGTGCAAAGCACGTCGGTAGAACCAGTCTCGCGTAAGCGTACGCGTAATGTCGCTCCGGGCCGCTTCATCCAACAATATCGCCGAACCAAAGTATGACATGCTGGTAAGCAGTATGACTTATATCGCCCACAACTCACTTGTGTTCTACTCGTGCACAACATCAACGCATAAAACCTAGGCTCTGATACCACTGTTGGGGAACGTAGTAATTTCAAAAAAAATTCTACGCACACGCAAGATCATGGTGATGCATAGAAACAAGAGGGGATAGTGTTGTCTACGTACCCTCATAGACCAGAAGCGGAAGCGTTATAACAACGCGGTTTATGTAGTCGTACGTCTTCACAGCCCGACCGATCAAGCACCGAAACTACGGCACCTCCGAGTTCTAGCACACGTTCAGCTCGATGACGATCCCCTGACTCCGATCTAGCAGAATGCCGGGGAAGAGTTCCGTCAACACGATGGCGTGCTGATGATCTTGATGTTCTACCGTCACAGGGCTTCGCCTAAGCACCGCTACAATATTATCGAGGATTATGGTGGAGGGGGGCACCGCACACGGCTAAGAGATCAATGATCAATTGTTGTGTCTATGGGGTGCTCCCTGCCCCCGTATATAAAGGAGCAAGGGGGAGGCGGCCGGCCTAGGAGGAGGGCGCGCCAAGGAGGGGAGTCCTACTCCCACCGGGTGTAGGATGCCTCCTTTCCTTGTTGGAGTAGGAGAGAAGGAAAGAGGAGGAGAGGAACAAGGAAAAGTGGGCTGCACCCCTTGTCCAATTCGGACCAGAGGGGGGGGGGGCGCCTCCTTCCTTTTGGCCTCTCTCCTCTATTCCCGTATGGCCCAATAAGGCCCATATACTCCCCGGCGAATTCTCGTAACTCTCCGGTACTCCGAAAAATATCCGAATCACTCGGAACCTTTCCGATGTCCGAATATAGTCGTCCAATATATCAATCTTTACGTCTCGACCATTTCGAGACTCCTCGTCATGTCCCCGATCTCATCCGGGACTCCGAACTCCTTCGGTACATCAAAACTCATAAACTCATAATATAACTGTCATCGAAACCTTAAGCGTGCGGACCCTACGGGTTTGAGAACAATGTAGACATGACCGAGACACGTCTCCGGTCAATAACCAATAGCAGAACCTGGATGCTCATATTGTCTCCCACATATTCTACGAAGATCTTTATCGGTCAGACCGCATAACAACATACGTTGTTCCCTTTGTCATCGATATGTTTACTTGCCCGAGATTCGATCGTCGGCATCTCAATACCTAGTTCAATCTCGTTACCGGCAAGTCTCTTTACTCGTTCCGTAATACATCATCTCGCAACTAACTCATTAGTTGCAATGCTTCCAAGGCTTAGGTGATGTGCATTACCGAGAGGGCCTAGAGATACCTCTCCGACAATCGGAGTGACAAATCCTAATCTCGAGATATGCCAACCCAACAAGTAGCTTCGGAGACACCTGTAGAGCACCTTTATAATCACCCAGTTACGTTGTGACGTTTGGTAGCACACAAATTGTTCCTCCGGTAAACGGGAGTTGCATAATCTCATAGTCATAGGAACATGTATAAGTCATGAAGAAAGCAATAGCAACAAACTAAACGATCAAGTGCTAAGCTAATGGAATGGGTCAAGTCAATCACATCATTCTCCTAATGATGTGATCTCGTTAATCAAATGACAACTCATGTCTATGGTTAGGAAACATAACCATCTTTGATCAATGAGCTAGTCAAGTAGAGGCATACTAGTGACACTCTGTTTGTCTATGTATTCACACATGTATTATGTTTCCGGTTAATAAAATTCTAGCATGAATAATAAACATTTATCATGATATAAGGAAATAAATAATAACTTTATTATTGCCTCTAGGGCATATTTCCTTCACCCGTGCACATGAATGTCTCCGCCGCACCGTTGCCAGCGCCTGTCCCCGCGCGGGTGCTAGTGCCCCCCTTAGCGGCATGGATGGCCGCTGTCGACCGCTTCCTTGCACCAACGCCAGTCGCCTCCTCCCGCCAGTTGACTCGCTCCTGGAGACCGAAGTCCAGAACATTGTGGCCTTCCTTGAAGCTAGGGCCAACGTCCAGGAGTACGCCAACAACGATGCAAGTCGCCGCCGTCGCCATCGGTCAGTGGCCCAACGACACACAAAGCACGACAGAGGAGCCGATTCCCACCGCAAGACGCCCCCGCCGCCGCCGCGTAATCTAAATTTGCCATGAAAAATGTTTGGATTGCCATGCTTAAAATCCGAATGTTTATCATTTCTATTTATTTTAGATCGATCATCTTATGAATGTAAAGTCGGAGTCAGACTGAATGAAATCTATGGTTTGATCGATTGAATGTTCTGCTAGAGCTATATCAAATTAAATATAAAACGTCATCAAGCCACATGTATTCCTTCTCATCCAACGACCTAGACTGCTTCAATGTCGAGCGCTCGACACGTTTAGCGTGCAGTTAATTTCATGCCAAAATAGTGTTAATCATATAATAACACGCAAATAATATCCTACTTAATATCCGCATGCACTTAATATACTTCCAAATTAACGTGCATTGCACGTACACATTGACTAGTACTACTAGTACGTGAAACTTATGCCGTAACTTGTGAACGCGTCCAGATATGGTCAATGACAACATCGCCTGCGAGTTCTTCGTGTTTGCCCGTGCGTCTAAACGCAGAGGGGGAGGAGAGAGAGAGCACACATGGAACCCACCAGTAAGTCAAGGCGAATAGTACGTGCTAATGAGTCGGTCCCACTAATGTACTAAAAATAATATTACATGTTATCTATTAAATAGGTTGTGGTAAAATAAAAACATTATATGAACAAAGAGGGTACAACAAACATTGCTATTCTATGTATGTTGTCTATTAACGTGCGGCTTGAAAGCCCTGGTCGCATGTTCGATCCTTGTCCTTTATTTTTTATTTGTATATGGGTCCAAATTTGTTTCATGACATGTGGGCCCCTTGGTGTGTAGTTCTTAGCACTTTAATTTGTGGGTCTAAATTTGTTCCATTCCAGGTGGACTATCGGTGTGTAGTTTTGTAGCTTATTTGTAATAATTAAAGAGAACAATAGAGTTTTTTTGCAATAATACTATGGTGCGACGTTGAAGGCGAGAAAGGACGTGCAAGAGAGCGATGACCGAGCCAGAGGAAAATAAATTGGGGGAGGTGCGGGGGTTGCAATGGTGTTTGGAGTAGTTGTGGGCTGAATGCTACGAAAATATAATCTAAACCCACCGGAATAAATGCCTACACAAATTAATCCAAGGTTGGAGTCCCCCTCGCAATGTAAATAGCTTCGGCTTTGCGAGGGATGGAGAGGTAGTGTAGCGACCAGACCTCAAACAGTCTGATCTCTGTGCTCCGGTGTCATCCCTGGATCAGTAATGCTGACACCACACAGTACTCGGAGGATTTATAGCAGAGTAGCAATCACACACTTCTTACATCGAGTGTCTCAAAAGAGAACTTATTACAATAAATATGGCTTAAGGCCATCTAATAAAGATAACAACGAAAGGCTTGGAAGATAAGTGAGTCCATCAACTCCAACGGCATCACTGAGTATAGAACCACGACCTAAAAACTCCTTAATCATCGTCTGAAAAGTCTGCAACATTAACGTTGCAGCCCGAAAATGGGTCAGCACATGGAATATGCTGGCAAGGTAACACATAGGGAGTAATGGAATGAAACAGGTATACTATATGCATATTTGGCTGGTGGAAAGCTCTATGGTTACAGTTTTTGCGTAAAGCCAATTTTTCCCTACTTCAAAGGAATAAATTTAATTACTATCATGGTGGTTGTTAAACATTGAGAATGGTTGACAGCATTCTCAATCCCAATTAAAGTAACATCATTAAACCCAACAAAATTAACTTTAGAGTAACATGTTGAGATTCACATGAAAATCCAAGTACTAGATACTCAAGATGTCCATAACCGGGGACACGGCTAACCATGATTAGTTTATTACACTCTGCAGAGGTTTGCACACTTTTCCCCACAAGACTCGATCGCCTCCGTTTGGTTTCTCGCACTACAGGGTGTTTGAGAAGACGGATGACCGAGACATAGTCTTTCAGAAGCGCTAGCACCTTACAATCGGGTAGACCGTACCACCTACATCCCCTACATCTGCTAGTCTACCACTGTAAGAGTTCGCACAACTTAGTCAACTATGCCAGAGCCCATAATGGCTTGTGGCTGCACACGGAAGTTTCTAGTATGAATAATCTCATGATCCCTTTGAGCCTGGGTGGCGGTCCAAAAGAAAAACAGGCAAGTCCTGGAAACCCCAGGTGCCTCAATCCACCCAGATGTGTGTTTAGGTTGCCACCTTAGATAAACCATTAATTATCAATCTCACATCTATCATGGATTTCACTCACCCAATCCACGTCTACTAGCATAGCATGGCATAATAAGCAAACGTAGAAGTAACTCCCAAAGGTTTCATAATAAACAGGTAATAGGTACTACCTCATCTACTTCCCATCCCACAATTTAATTAGATCCTAATCATGCAATGTGTGAAAATTGATCTAATGCAATAAAACTGGGTTGTAGAAAAAGGTATGATCAAAGTGTTACTTGCCTTGCTGATGATCCGCGAAACCTAGAGATTCAAAGTAACAGGCGGCGCACTCCGGGTATTCTATCGTAGACAAACAACAAGCATACAATAAGTACTCATCTAATGCACAGGTAAAACTCAAATAGAAGATCTAACCAGAAAGTTCAACTTAAGAACCCTGGTTGGCAAAAAGAATCAAATCGAACGAAGCAAAAGAAGTCAAACGGCGAAAGAAAACAACTTCGTCCTAGTAATCTGGATCTAAGTCAAATTTTACAGTAGCAAAAACATGTTTAAGTTGATTATTCGGAAAGAGGGTTTCGAGACGAAACTCCAGGCGCTTGAATCGCCTGATTCCGATAAACGAGCGAAAAGTTAAACTAAAACGAAAATCGGATCAGAAATCGCGATCAGAAAATAACCGCGAAAAACCCGACGAAAAAGAAAAACGACGAACAGATTTTTTTTAACGGCACGGAAAACAAGGCAGCGGCGAACCTCGGGCGGCGCGCTGCTCCGGCGAGTCGGCGGCGAGGCGGTGGCGGCGGCAGCTAGGGTTAGGGTTTCGGGGCTGGGCGGCTGGGCTCTCTCTCGGGCCGGGGCGGCGGCTTATAAAGCCTCGGCCGGCGGTGTCCTGGCCGAGTACGGCCCATAGTCGGTTCCGCGTTTTTTTAATAATTCCACTCGGAAGAAAAATAAAAAGAAATACTAAACGGACTCCAAAAATCACGAAATAAATTTTCCCGGGTTTCTAAAATCAAGACCGATAAAGTGAACATTTATCTGGGCCCAAACTACAACTTTGAAAAACGCGCATTTTTCCTAAATTCAAATAAAAATACCGAGAAACTCCGAAATAAATCTTATTTGATTTTTTTATTAAATCCTCAATATTTCTGTATTTTGGGAAATTCATTTTATTCCCTCTCTCATATTTTTGTAATAGAAATAATTGATAATAAAATAAATAAAATCAAATGATCTTGTTTACATAATTTGAGAAAACTCAAATATGTAAATAACGAAATCCCCAACTCTCTCCGTGGGTCCTTGAGTTGCTTAGGATTTTCTAGGATCAAAACCAAAAGCAAAATAAAATATGATATGCATGATGACCTAATGTATAACATTCCAAATTGAAAATTTGGGATGTTACAAACCTACCCCCCTTAAGATGAATCTCGCCCTCGAGATTCGGGTTGGCTAGAAAATAGGTGAGGGTGGTCCTTGAGCAAATCTTCCTCTCGCTCCCAGGTGGCTTCATCCTTCATGTGGTGGCTCCACTGAACTTTGCAAAACTTGATAACCTTGCTGCGAGTAACTCGGCTAGCAAACTCAAGAATCTTGACTGGTTTTTCCTCATAGGTCAAATTGTTATCCAACTGAATTGCTTCCAATGGCGCTGTGTCTCTCAAAGGTATGTCAGCCATCTCCGCGTGACACTTTTTCAACTAAGAAACATGGAACACATCATGAACTCCTGTCAATCCTTCTGGCAATTCCAACTTGTAGGCCACTTCTCCCATACGCTCCAAAACTCGATATGGTCCTACAAATCGTGGTGCTAACTTCCCCTTAACTCCAAAGCGCTTAATCCCTCGAAGTGGGGACACTCGAAGATAAGCTCTGTCTCCGACTTCGTAAACTGTCTCCTTGCGTTTAGAATCTGCGTAGCTCTTCTGTCTGGACTGGGCTACCTTGAGCCTATCGCGAATCAACTTCACCTTCTGTTCAGACTCCTTAATCAAATCTGGTCCAAACAACTGGCAGTCTCCAACTTCGTCCCATGACAACGGTGTCCTGCACCTCCTTCCGTACAAAGCTTCGAAAGGGGCCATCTTCAAACTGGTCTGATAGCTATTATTGTAAGAGAACTCTGCATATGGCAAATTATCGTCCCAACTAGATCCATAATCTAGCGCACAAGCTCTTAGCATATCCTCCAAAATCTGATTGACTCTCTCGGTCTGTCCATCTGTCTGCGGATAATAAGCTGTACTAAATTCTAGCCTAGTACCCAAAGTCTCATGCAACTGCTTCCAGAACTTTGAGGTAAACTGGGTTCCTCTATCTGATACAATACTCCTGGGAACTCCATGCAAACATACGATCCTAGTCATGTATATCTTTGCCAACTTAGCACTGGTGTAAGTGGTCTTTACTGGGATGAAATGTGCTACTTTCGTCAATCGATCGACTACAACCTAAATCGAGTCATAGCCTGAACGAGTCCTGGGCAATCCCGTGATAAAATCCATGCCTAGCTTATCCCACTTCCATTCGGGTATCTGCAATGGTTGCAACAATCCTGCTGGCTTCTGATGCTCTGCCTTTACTTTCTGCTACATACTCCGCAATATCCTTCGTCATTCCGGTCCACCAGAAAATATCCTTCAAATCCAAATACATCTTGGTATTTCCTGGGTGAATCGAATACGGTGAATCATGTGCCTCTTGCAGAATCAACTTTCTGATCTCCGGGTCATTGGGTACATAAACACAGTATAGTTGGGCCATATGTAGCCTGACCTTACACTAGTGCCGGTTTGAATTTGAGCCGGCACTAATGTGTACATTAGTGCCGGTTCCAACGGCTAGCCGGGCCACTCTCATTAGTACCGGTTCGTGGCGAACCTTTAGCACCGGTTCGTGCCACGAACCGGTACTAAAGTGAGTGGTGGCAGGATGTTGTCAGTCCGGGGCCCCTCCAGCACCTTTAGTACCGGGTCGTATCACGAACTGGTACTAAAGGTCGTCCTACATAGACCCTTCGTCCACCCGAGCTCGCTCTATTCTTCCCCTTTCCCCTCTCCTCTCTGTTCTTTTCCCTCTTCCTCTCAAGCTCATCACACATTTTGCCCAAGATTTGAAGGCCCCCATCCATTCAAATGATCACAAAGGTTAGCAACTCTTTCCTTTCATCTCTCATTGCTAGATTAGCTCGTGCAATGCTTTATATAGTGATTGATTTTTCAGTTTAGTAATTTGGGAGGAATTATATATATGTGCTAGTATTTGATTTATATGCAATTTGAGGTCAAAAATAACACTTAGTTTTGCATATGTAGGTGTGGTTTACTTAGTACCTTCTAAATATCCGTCGTAACCACCGTCGATCGCTCGCAACGTCCTGTCGCCTGCACCACCTTGTGGTGAGCCTCTTGTTCATGAAGTTTTATATAAAAAATGATGTTTGTGTGATTTGGATATATAGTTACTCGTATAATTATCTTACCCATACGTTGTTTGTTATGCATAGTGCCATGGTTTTGATATCCGTCCCCGTCGGCCCTCGTCCGGGTTATGATTCGGATGTGGTATATTCTCTTTTAAAACTATTCATTGCATTTTGTGTTTATGACAAATTATGCCCATCAAGTTGACATAGATATTTGTATGTAGGAGGTAGTTGAACCCGAAATTCCAACCGACCCTATTGTCGAGAGGTTAAATTTAGTTGAAAGAGAAAACGAGGATTTGAAGGAAAAATTGAAAAGAATTGAGGGGGAGAAGATGGAATTGGAGTTGCATGTTGCCGATGTCGTCGATGATCACAAGATTAAGATGGAGAAAATGCACTTGAAGATTAGAAAATATGCCATTCATAGTGAGGCTTGGTATCATTATGCTGTTGGATCAATTGTTACCTTAGTTGCGATCTTGATCGCATTTGTTGTTGCATTTAAATTCTTTAGCTAGAGAGTTATTTGTTTGTTGCATTGAAGTGTTGTATGCTCTTTACGTATGAACTTTATGTATTGTATTGATTTGATGTTTTTGGTGCTGTGTATTGAAGATGAGCCAGCAATGGATGTACGATGACCGATGCTCTCCCGAGTTCATTAATGGCGTGCGTACTTTTCTGCTTGCGGCTAAGGAAAACAAGCGAGCGGATGGTTTTATGCATTGTTCATGTGCTGGCTGTAAGAATGGTCGCAATTACTCTACATCAAGAACCATTCACGTCCACCTGTTTGAGTCTGGTTTCATGCCCCACTATAATGTTTGGACCAAGCATGGAGAAAGAGGGGTTATGATGGAAGACAATGAAGAAGAAGAGGACGACGACAGCTATCCTGGCCATGGGTTCCCTGAATACGATGATACGACAATGAGGGAAGAAGCTGAGCCGGTAATGCGGGAAGAAGCTGAGCCGGCAATGCGGGAAGAAGCTGAAGAAGAGGCATCGGATGAGCCCGTTGATGATCTAGGTCGGGCCATTGCCGATGCAAAGAGAAACTGCGCAAGTGATTTGGAGAAGAAGAAGTTGCAGCGCATGTTAGAGGTCACAAAAAATTGTTGTACCCGAATTGCGAAGGTGACAAGAAAAAGCTGGGCACCACACTGGAATTGCTGCAATGGAATCCAGAGAATGGTGTATCTGACAAGGGATTTGGAAAGTTGCTGGTAATGATAAAGGATATGCTTCCAAAGGACAATGAATTGCCCGAGAGTACGTACCAAGCAAAGAAGGCTGTCTGCCCTCTAGGGTTAGAGGTGCAGAAGATACATGCATGCCCTAATGATTGCATCCTCTACCACCGTGAGTACAAGGATTTGAACGCTTGCCCGGTATGCGGTGCATTGCGCTATAAGATCAGCCGCGATGACCCTGGTGATGTTGAGGGCGAGCGCCCCAGGAAGAAGATTCCTGCCAAGGTGATGTGGTATGCTCCTATAATACCACGGTTGAAACGTTTGTTCCAAAACAAAGAGCATGCCAAGGCGATGCGATGGCACAGAGAAGACCGTAAGAAAGACGGAAAGTTGAGAGTACCCGCTGACGGGTCGCAGTGGAGAAAAATCGAAAGAAAGTACGGCAAGGAGTTTGCAGATGACGCAAGGAACGTATGGTTTGGTCTAAGCGCAGATGGCATTAATCCTTTTGGGGAGCAGAGCAGCAACCATAGCAGCTGGCTTGTGACTCTATGTTTGTATAACCTTCCTCCTTGGTTGTGCATGAAGCGGAAGTTCATTATGATGCCAGTGCTCATCCAAGGCCCTAAGCAACCCGGCAACGACATTGATGTGTACCTAAGGCCATTAGTTGAAGAACTCTTACAACTGTGGAATGGAACAGGTGTACGTGCGTGGGATGAGCACATGGGGGAAGAATTTGACCTAAAGGCGTTGCTGTTCGTGACCATCAATGATTGGCCTGCTCTCAGTAACCTTTCAGGACAGACAAACAAGGGATACCGCGCATGCACGCACTGTTTGGACGATACCGACAGTATATATTTGGCTAATTGTAAGAAGAATGTGTACCTGGGACATTGTCGATTTCTTCCAAGCAGGCATCCCGTAAGAAAGAAAGGCAAGCATTTCAAAGGTGAGGCGGATCACCGGACGAAGCCTCGCCACCGTACTGGTGCTGATGTACATGATATGGTTAAGGATTTGAAGGTGGTCTTTGGAAAGGGTCCTGGTGGACAACCTGTTCCGAATGACGCTGACAGACGCGCACCCATGTGGAAGAAGAAATCTATATTTTGGGACCTGCCCTATTGGAAAGACCTAGAGGTCCGCTCCACAATCGACGTGATGCACGTGACGAAGAATCTTTGTGTGACCCTGCTTGGCTTCTTGGGCGTGTATGGGAAGACAAAAGATACACCTGAGGCACGGGTGGACCAGCAACGTATGCACGGAAAAGACGGCATACATCAGGGTCATGCAAGCTACGCTCTTACCAAAGAAGAGAAGGAAATCTCCTTTGAATGCATGCTTAGTATTAAGGTACCGTCTGGCTTCTCGTCGAATATAAAGGGAATAATAAACATGGCAGAGAAAAAGTTCCAGAACCTAAAGTCTCATGACTGCCACGTGATTATGACGCAACTGCTTCCGGTTGCATTGAGGGGGCTTCTATCGGAAAACGTTCGATTAGCCATTGTGAAGCTATGTGCATTTCTCAATGCAATCTCTCAGAAGGTAATCGATCCAGAAATCATACCAAGGTTAGAGAATGATTTGGTGCAATGTCTTGTCAGTTTCGAGTTGGTGTTCCCACCATCCTTCTTCAACATCATGACGCACGTCCTAGTTCACCTATGCGAAGAGATTAACATTTTGGGTCCTGTATTTCTACACAATATGTTCCCCTTTGAGAGGTTCATGGGAGTCTTAAAGAAATATGTTCATAACCGTGCTAGGCCAGAAGGAAGCATCTCCAAGGGCCATGAAAATGAGGAGGTCATTGAGTTTTGTATTGAATTTATTCCTGACCTTAAGCCGATTGGTGTTCCTGAATCGCGGCATAAGGGCAGACTGGATGGAAAAGGCACGCTAGGAGGGGAACAAATAATATGTATGGACGGACATTCTCTCACTGAAGCACACTACACAGTTCTACAGAATTCCGCCTTGGTGGCTCCGTATATGGATGAACACAAGAATTTGCTACGCTCCAAACACCCGGGGCGGTCTGATGACTGGATTACAGGTGAACAAACCAGGAGTTTCGCCAGCTGGTTGCAGACACGTACCATGCATGACACCTCTATTGAAGATGACCTGTACTTGCTGTCCCAGTTACCATCTTCGAATATAATGACTTTCAAAGGGTACGAGATAAATGGTAATACATTTTACACGATTGCCCAAGATAAGAAGAGCACCAACCAAAACAGTGGTGTCCGCTTTTATGCAGAAACCAAGACAGGAAAGGCAACATATTATGGTTATATACAAGACATATGGGAACTTGTTATCGACATGGTTTGAAGGTCCCTTTGTTTCGGTGCAAATGGGTCAATATGACACGAGGCGGGGTAACAGAAGACCCGCAGTACGGAATGACAACAGTGGATCTCAACAATCTTGCGTATGCAGACGAAACATTCGTCCTAGCCAATGATGTGGCACAGGTTTTCTATGTGAAGGACATGTCTACCAAGCCAAGAAAAAGAAAAGATAAGGAAGCGAATGCATCGTACGATGAGCCAAAGCAGCACATAGTTCTTTCTGGGAAGAGAAACATCGTGGGAGTGGATGACAAGACAGACATGTCAGAAGATTATGAAAAGTTTGATGAAATTGCTCCATTCACAGTGAATATTGACCCGAGCATCCCGTTAAATGATGAAGATTTTCCATGGTTATGGCGCAAAGGGACACATGCGAAGAAAAATTTTCACACCCAAAGATCTGGGATGTGATCGGCTTCACTATCATCACTTTCTTCTGTGTTTCACACCCAGGAGGGAATCTCTGTAATAGTTAGGGTAGTTATGAGTTTTGGCTTTTGAAACGCGAAGAAATTTTATGTGCAAACAAATTCTTTCATGCCTTTACTGATTTTTTAAGCTAAATGACCCTGAAATCGAAAAGCCTTTCAAATGAACTCAGAAAAGGTTGAAAGTTGGCATGGTATCATAATTTCACCCACATAGCATGTGCAAAAAAGTAGAGAGGGTTACCGCAAAAACTAGATGCACTTCGTGTACTAAATGGACAATCTCTTTCGAAGTATCAGGGTTTCGGACGAAAACTCATCCGTTACAAAAGGCATTTCATTTTTTAAATAACCTAAGCATTACCAAATTGAATATAATGATAAAACACACTAATATTAAACATAAGAAAAAAGAATCACTGAAAAATCTATTCTCAAAGTTAAGTTATTCACAAACTAGTAATTCACACAAATTTCAAATAAATCAAAATTTAAACTATTCAAATTTGTAAACTACTGATACTAACAGAAAGTTTGTAATTTTTTGTACCTAAAGCAAAAATATTCACAAAGAAACTCTAAATACAGCAAAAAAACAACTCAAACAAAAATAAATAAAGCAAAAAAAAAGAAAAAAAGTCCACTTACTGCGCCACAGCGGCCTGCATACGACTAGAAACCCAACCTGTTGTTGGGCCAGGATGTAGGCCCGCAAAGGCCCATTAGGCCCAAAGGGCAGCACAGAACATTTAGGCCCAGTAGGCCTGCTTTGGAGAGGAGCTCGAGGGAGCTACTGCACTGGGGCTTATAAACCAGTGCGGACGCCCCTCGGCTAGCAAGGTGGGACTAAACATTTCGCACCGCACCCGCGCCAGTGCACCCCCTTTAGTGCCGGGTGGTGGCACCAACCGGTACTAAAGGGGGGCCTTTAGTACCGGTTGGAGCCACC
>NC_057803.1:149751737-149757190 GCF_018294505.1 Triticum aestivum | reverse complement strand
GTCGCTATGCCCGTTGTCGCTGCGCCCGTCGCCGTCCCTGTCGCCGCCCCCCCGTCGCCTCTCGCCTCGCCGGTGAGCACACACACATACATTTTTTAGTTTTTTAGTTATAGAAATAGTTATAAAAATGTTAGAAATTTTTCTTTTTTAGTTATAGAAATAGTTATAAAAAAGTTAGAAATTTTTCTTTTTTTAGTTATAGAAATATTAGAAATGTTATACAAATGTTAGTTATATATATAGAAATGTTATAATTTTTTTTTTCTGTTTTTTAGTTATAGAAATATTAGAAATGTTATAGAAATGTTAGTTATATAGCATTGTTAGAAATGTTATAGGAATGTTAGTTATATAGAAATGTTAGAAATTTTAGTTATCAAAATCCAATCATTAAAAAAATGTTACTTTTTGCGGGCATATAGCTAGTATTTGTTCTCGAGGATGCCCGGCCCGCATCCTCGCCATCGACCCGTCCGCGACGACGTCCGGCTGACCCATGTCCGGGACTGGGCTCCGCCGGGCTGGCACTGGGAGGTGCTGCCTGGAGGGGCGCGCCGCTTGATGAGGAACCCGGCCCTGGGTCCCGTCGTCGACCCTGATCTCGTTTGGTGGCGTTCGCGTGGGCCAGTTTCGGTGCGGAGGGAGCCGGCCCCGTCGGAGGTGGTACGTCGCCATGTCAGGGAGGAGGACGAGCACGTCCATCGCTACATGGTTGCGTTAGAGGGCGGCAGGTTCTCCAATACCTGGCAGTTTCTTCAGGGATCTCACTTCAGCTATGATCCTGTGAGGGTTCCTTCTCTTTGGGTGTCCACCGCCCGTGCCGCAGGAACCGCGAGTGTCCTAGATTCTTCTGTAGTATTCGATCTTTATTAGCTACCTAGCCAATGATGTACTCGATATATAATATTCGAGATGATGTATTCGAGATTATATATTATTCGAGACGATGTATTCGAGATTATATCTATTATTCGAGACGATGTATTCGAGATTATATCTATTATTCGAGATGATGTATTCGAGATTATATCTATTATTCGAGACAACGTATTCAAGATTATATTCGATGATGCTTATTATGTACTATGATTGATTCAGTTTTTCCTTATTAATTGATTGCATCCATGCATTGTAATTTGAATATATTTCTTTTGGATTAGTTAAACAAAACCTATGGCGGAAAATACCGGCAGAGAGGGAGAAGAGGCCCTGTTCAATATCATACGCAATCCTCGCGGGCCAGATGATGATCAGAATGAAGAAGATTATGACGGCTCCGAATATCTAAACAACACCGGGGAGGGTGATATGATATTCGATCGCGACGACCGAATTGATGAAGTCGTGAAGTATGAACATGATGAAGAAAATGTTGATCTTGAAACAACAAAGACCGGCGAGGTATATATATTTATATAAGCAGGCATCTGGTGATCATCACATGTTTTAAATGACTTGAAGATATATTAACAAATCGATCTTTCTTCTTTCAGCCATCCGGATCGAGCAAATCTTCAGGCAACAGGACGAAACGAGGCCCGAACAAAAAGTTGAAGGAGGGCGTAAAGTACAATATCGAGGCAATCAGACCTAATGGCGAACCATTCGCGCCTGAGAAGATTGCGGACAAGTTCGTTCGTCGGTGCGGAGTTCTTGTGAAGGACCAACTCCCGATCTCCCTTCAAGAATGGAGAGAGCCATCAAAGCCATGTCCAGGAGTTACTTTTGTCGACGACAGACAAAAACATTTGCTTTGGGAAATGCTCATGGAACATTTCACCCTACCAGATCATTTCACAAATGCAGATGTGGAGGAAGTCAAGGATGCTGCTCTTAGGAAGATGGCAGTTGCATTCAAGAACCACAAGATTCGTGAATGGGCCAAGTACGTCAACGGAGGAAGGAAGACTCCAGTATTCGAGGGAACACTAGAGAACCAAAGTGCTCATTGGGACGATTTCGTGAAATTCAAGGATTCGGAATTATCTAAGGAACGGTCGAGAATAAACAAGGCCAATGCCGCAAAAAAGGATAAGTTCCATAAGCTGGGGCCAGGTGGCTATGCGGTGGGGATGCCTAAGTGGGATAAGTCTGAGAAAGAGATGATGGATGCAGGTGTCACTCCAGAAACATTGAGCTGCCCCCCAGGTGCAGGACTTGGTTCTATGCGCATGGGGGGAGTTGGACCCGAAGACAGGCAAAGTTTCCAAGAAGTCATGTCTGGACGGAGCCGAAGATAAGCTACTTGTTGCAATAGAAGAGGCTCGATCCGGGTTGTTCGAGCCCAACAGAGGGAACAATGAGCTTACGCGTGCCCTGGGAAATCCTGAACACTCGAGAAGAACACGATGCATGGGCGCTATTCCATGGTATGAGGAGTTTTCGGACTAGAACGCCGACTACAGAACCCGTGCGAGAAAGAAGATTGCGGAGGAGAAGAAGAGGAAGATGGAGGAGGAGCAAAGGAAGCTAGACTATGAACGCCTTCAAGGCCTAGAATCAATGCACACGGACTTGGCAATCAAATTCTAGCGGCAGCAGGAGCAGATCGACTCACTTAGCCAGCAAAGGGGGTCTCAGCAGCTAGCGGATGATCCACCAATGGATAGCACTGTCCCATCCATGCCGAGAAGCAGCGTGGGTTCCGCCCCAGGTGACGCATTGCTGGATAGCTACCCAGTGGATGACATCATGGAGAACACTAACTGCGAGCTACACTTCAAAATGAAGAACATATCCATGAAGGTGGCGGACGCCCTTGCTTTTACAAATCCCCCCGAGGCAACCTTCCATTGCAACCCGATTCTAGCGGGCTATGCTCATGTCTTGGTTGATGAGGTGGTGGACCAATATTCGGGGCTAGAGCTTGACATTCCTCGAGGTGACGATGAGCACACACTAGGAGAGGCCAACCATCGTATCATCCTATGGAGAAAGGATTGCATCATCTTTCGAAGGCCACCGACACCGCGTCATCCGACTCCTCGTCGCAGTCCGCCACCGAGTCAGCAGACTCCCGCTCCTCCAAGTCCACCAACGCGTCAGGCCACTCCTCCTCCAAGTCCGGCACAACTTCAGGACACTCCTCCTCCAAGTCCGGCAAAGCGTCAGGCCACTCCTCCAAGTCCGGCACAGCTTCAAGCCACTCCTCCTCCAAGTCCGGCACAGCTTTAGGCCACTCCTCCTCCTCCAACTCAGCCACGTCAGCCGTCTTCGCCGCCTCAGCAATCACGGAAGAGAGCCGCCTCAGCTATGGTGCGTAGTGGTACAAGTGAGGTATTACTGCAGGTACAGGCGGAGGCAAGCGATTTCAATATGGTCCAAGCCTCGCGCCTCTTCCGGAGAGGCCTTACGACAAGTCCGAGGAGGAAAACATAGCCATATCGAAGGCCGAGGTGGAAGCCCATTTTGCACCGAAACCGCCACCGCCGCCAAGGGAGAAAGTGCCTGTGGAAAAGATTGACCACTTCATTCGTATGGCTAGACCACCAGCTCCCAAGCCTGTTGACACAGACTATGAGAACCACCTCAGGAAGTTAAATCGAGCACGTCTACAGAAAGAGGCAAGCTCGAGCTCGAGCAAATCAGCTGGCAAAAAATGCGGTAAAACCGTTCCCCAGCTGGGAGAACAGGCGGCGCAATCAATCCCCCCGCTTGTTGTGCCAACAACACATGAGAGTAGGCGCACCCAATATTATTGTGGGCAAACCGTTAACGGTCCCGGGGTGGGCGATGTGGTAATAACCGAGGAGCATATTGCACAGGCTGAATCGATCGGGATCACTGTTGGACAACTCCTTAATATCGAGCCCATGTCTCTGACTAGAGAGGAGGAAATAAAACGGAAATATGCCCGGGGCCAACCTTTGGTCGAGCCAGAGGAGGTCAATAAGCTCCCAGCGAGAATGTATGCATTGCATCAATGGTACATGGACATTACCAAGATTTCCAATCGAGAGTCCCTCATGGTGAATGTCAATGAGGAGCATTACTACCATAAGAAAGCTGTGACCGTTGAGTATTCAGAACTTTTTCAGCTATACAATAAAGACGCACGCGACAAATCTATCGTCGGTTGCTATTGTCTGTAAGTGATTTCTTTCTATAATTTAAGTCTCAAGCTAGCTGATCATTTTGATCAATCATTACCTGTAATTATCCTCACTATATTCTTTTCTGTGGTATTATGCAGGATGAAGATTTATGAAATGAAAAAAGGTGGACGCTATGGCATTGGGTTCGTTGACCCAAATACCATTAATGAATACACATGGAAAATAGATCCATATCACGCAACATGTGTAGAGGAAAGCATGCTACAGTTTTTCAAGGAACTCAAATACAATGAAGATATACTACTTCCGTACAACTTCCAGTGAGTCACACTGTCTTGTACTACAAATTCTGTTTTTCCCTACTAGCTATAGCTACATGTTTTTGCTTACATATGCCCGCTTAATTAAGACATGCAAACGTGTGTGCATGCCGATTTCACTGGATCTTATTAATCATTAAAGTTGATGAAGGAACAATTGAAGTACTAGACTCGCTACTTAAGAAAGCAAGTGACTACAACATCGTGAAGGGGATAGTCAACAGGTAATTTCAATCATTATTAACTATATCTCGACCTATTTAATTAGTTCATCATTTCCTGATAACAACTATTTAATAACCCATTTATTCATTTTCTTTGTCGGCGGGCAGGGCTTGGGCAAAGCTCATCAGGGTCACTCCAGGCCCATGGAAACGAAGTCTGAAATGGTATCGACCCAAGGTAAGTAATTAAGTAGTACTAACTAGCTGCCATATCTTTAATTATCATGCTTGATTAATTATTATCTGATCAAAATTCCATTCTCGTAAAGGCCCTGAGGCAGGCGCCGGGGAATGATCTATGTGCATACTACATTTGCGAGAACATTCGCATGATGGCGTCCGAAAGGAGCAAATCTCAAAGACAGGAGTGGGTACGATATCGATTGTCAGAACACTATTCATAATTTTTACACCATTATCGATATCTAGTCACACAACTAATACACATGCATATTGATCTCCTTCTTAATAGTTCAAAGAGGTGCGGGACAAGCTCCTAGCACAGGACCGCATAGAAGCAATTCAAGAGGAAATAGCGGGATTTTTGCTCGACCAGGTCATAGATCCCAAAGGAGAATACTATTACCCGCTAACGCCCCCATGAACCACTTCCAATTGTTATCGTGCTCCGAAGGCACCAATGAGCTAGGCTAATGCCACTGGCTCCGAAGGCACCAATTAGGAGAAATTATATATATATATATATATATATATATACATGTGTGTATATATGTGTGAATTAATTAATGGTGGTTGTGAGACATTCGATGATATATATATATATATTATGGTCGGTTCTACTAGAAATTCTATTTATATATATGCATAACATGTACAATATGTAGTATCATAAA
>NC_057803.1:149747269-149751441 GCF_018294505.1 Triticum aestivum | reverse complement strand
CTAAAGGGCTCCCTGCCCCCGAAGCTGGCTCGTGCCACGTGGTTGCCCTTTAGCACCGGTTCGTACTGAACCGGTACTAAAGGGGGGGGGGGCTTTAGTGCCTACATTTTAGCGCCGGTTACTAAACCGGCACTAAAGGGCCTTACGAACCGGTGCTATTGCCCGGTTCTACACTACTGTTAGTAACGGCCCGTGAAATCAAATGGGCCCATCTATTGCCCGCTTCGATGTCGGCCTGTTAACGATCCGGGAGGTAAGAGGGCTGACCATTAACTTTCGGCCTGGTAACGGCCCATTAACTTAATAGGCCCACTAAAGTTCGTACAGGTCTTTAGGCCCAATTAGATAATTTGAGCCCATTACGATGAGCAATTATGCACAGGACCAAAACCGATCAAGCAAAGGTACGGCATATAGGGAAAAATGTTGCACATCCAACATATATTACAGGAAATTACATCCACTTGGCAATCAAAGATTGATGCCAGTGCAAATAAATGAACAGAACCTAACGATCTACAATGTCACAATCTGCAACCTCAGCGCGGATGACGCCCATAAGCATGTGGGCAAGTTCTTGCTGCTTTGCTACACTGTCTCTGAAAACATTGATCAGTTGTTGTTGCGCATGAATGTGCAGCTCTAATTCCTCCACCATTTCCATCATTGCTTCAACCATTAATTGGTTCACAAACATACATTTTTTCCGTTGCATTCAAGACAGAGGAAACTGAACAGATTCAGATGGTGATTTTGGCAGGCTTGTATTATTGATAGTGGAGAGTGTCTCGACCACTGCATCATAACATAAATTAGGAGGGGAACCGAACAGATTAATCATGAGTTATTGCCATATTACCTGTCCTAGATTTATTGGAAAGAAACAATGGGGTTGCCTTGCTATTTTCAGAGTTTGTCTTCTTATCTTCAGCAGCCTGCACCAAATTAACACACTAGCATTGCTATCATTGGCCAGGTCAGATAATAGGAAAGCAACATTGACACAACGAACGTTCGGACAACCAGAGCACACCAGCCTACACCAAATTAACACAATATGGCACATCTATCATCAGCCAGGTAAGGTAATACGAAAGCAACATTGACACAATGAATGAATGGGCAACCAGAGCAGCACTACAATTCAGTAATGTGCATGATATGAGATAGTACACTCATGCTATGCAAAACTACCAGGCAGATTTCCTTACAAAAATCAACATTGTCGCCTTTAACATTTTGCTACAACTGAATTTAGATCAGATAAAGGTTGGATTCACACCGATTAACAAAATACATGCTGATGTAAAAATATAGTGATATACAGCAGGTACTTACATCAGCATTGGAGCATAGAGAATTCCCGCAAGATACTTTCCTCGAATATGATCCCAATGGAGGTAATCTTCTATCGTTTAACCTTATTTTCTAAAAGAGAGATGGGTAAGAAACATGTAGAAAATATGATCAGAATGCTATAAAATTTCATGATGCGAGGATATGTACATGCTTCTTAGAATGGAGTTGACATATTTTTGCTGGACTGGAGCGGACTAGTTCTTTGGCCACTAGAATCTGCTTATTATCAGTGTGGAGTTGGGTTTCTCTGTGCTCGAGCAGTATCTATTAAACTGGAGTTGATTTATTATCTCCTGGTGTTTGGATCTTTTGCAAAGACCTGGTTTGTAACCCTTTAGATTCTAACATAGTCGTCTTCCCCTTGTATGCCTTATATAGAAGAATGGTGCTTCAATTATAAAACATGCTACAACAAAGATGGAATAGGTACTGAAGAATAGAAAGGCATGACATATTGACATGTATCCCCTCCATCCGGAAATAAATGGATGGGTCTAGGCATATTTCAGTTCTAGATACATCTAGTTTTATCCATTTCTGTGACATGTAATCCGGACGGAGGGAGTATGATGCAAGAGCTAGGGATACGACAGGACAACAGTGTAAAAAACACTACTTGAATGTAAAACTATATGCTAGCAGAATACATTATAGAAAAACACCAAGGCAACATATGCGTGTATGATTGGGAAACTAAGATGGCATTGCAAGAGACCACTAGAACATCACTTCAATGTAAAAAAGAACATGATGAATAACAATGCATAAGATATTGAGAAGCATGATGTCCAAACTAAGCAGATGGCATTGCGATAGAGTAGAATGACAGTACTTGAATTTGAAAACGTGTTATCATTAATGGAATAGCTACTGAAAAACAGGAAAGCATGCCATATTTACATGCATGATCAGCAGGCGAAGCACAAGGCATTGCAACAGAGTAGATGCAGTCCAGGACATTATATGCATGTTGTACCCATATCAAGGGCCAAGTTAGAGCAAGGAGTTTATGGGGTGAATAGGATTCATCATCTTTCTGCAAGTCTTGTGAAGAACTACCTTTACATGTTCCATCATATTGGGTATCACTAACGTCAAGTTTGTTGGCCGTTACATTGCTCTGTGAGGTTCTTGTGGATAAATCAGTGTGTGTAATTATATTTGACATGCATGGAAGACAACTAGTAGTTAGATTTATGTAATGAGTGTCTATAGGAGACGACATAAATAGTAGGACTGGGGTTAACTAGCAGCAACATGTCTCAAAAACTAAAGGGAGAACACAGATGAAATCTACATAATATGTATTGTTTATACTCAAGATTAACTAGATGGCACACAAAAGTATTAAGGAACAACATAGGTTATAGAAGTGGTATAATACTATAATCACCAGCCTGTGGGATAGCATTGGCTGAATGATGATAACTATGGAACAACGTTACCTAAAGAACAAGTCTCTGAGATGAACTATGGAACATCGTTAACTCCTGAACAAGACCCGTAAGAGATCATCATGAATATACAGTGAAATGTGATAATCTATTTTCAATGCTTAGATGAATAACAAAGCCATAAATGTTGCACACAAGTAAGATGAGGGTACAACCTATCTGGCCGCCATCCATAGGAGTGAGCATCATGTGCTGACTTGTCGATGGCCCTGCAGTTGTTGTGGCTGTCCATGTCGGGCACGCGCATTTGATGCAGGGAACTATTGAGTGGGGACTATAGCTCCCTTCTGGTGCATGCTTCCCTTGTTGGAGCAGCTGCGGTGAGTCGGAAGATGGTGTGGCTGAAGATGCAGAAAACGCATAATGTTAAGAACGACACATCTCTCTGATCTAAAGAAATACCTAAGAGATCAACAGCAAGGTACGAGAGTGGTCACACGTCCATTGACTGAAGACTAAATTGGGGTCACACGATTTTATTTTATTTTGGTACTGTCTGATCTACGCCGGATGGCTTGATGGCCATCTTGTGCCTCCTGGCTGACACTGTTAGGAATCTTCCCCAAAGAGCCGGCGACCACCGGCAGAGCAGCCTGCCTCCACCGTCCGTGGCCCCGACCAAAACCCCGCTCCCCACCCCACCGCACTGCCGTGGTTGCGCCGTCCCCGGGCCAATCCACAAAGACTCGTCGTCATCCAGATCCGGCGGCAGCAGTACCTTCAACCCATGCAACTCTAAGATAGCCATCTAAGCGATGCTTCCGCGGCGAACTTGCGCCCCTGCACCCTTACGTTAGACACCAGCCAACCGGCAGCCTAGGAGCTCCGCCGGCTCAAGGGGTGCTGCTTACCATTGGGAATCAATTGGCCCAGAATAAAAATTCATACAACTGACGCCTAAATAAAGTGATTTGAGATGAGGGTGTGACCTATCTGGCGGCCCGGTGAAGTAGGCAGCTCCAGCTGCCTAGTCGGTGAGGCTGACACGGTTGCAGTGGCTACCGGCGGCAGGGAAGTAGAGATGTCGTGATGATCGACGACTACGGGGAAGCAGCGCCAGGGCTCTGGACGGGTCCAAAGTTGGAGCCGCTTCGGCGCCGTGAACAACGGCGGGGGTGAATCGGCTCCGGTAGGGTTCACGCGGCCATCGTCGAGGCAGCTCCGGCAACACGGAGTAAGAGGCACACAGCCCAGTGCACGATGGAAATGGACAGCGTCTTCGGGATTAGAGAGGAGGGCGGTTGTGAATTTGGTGCGGTGGGGGTGCCATGGAGGTGGGGCTGAGGTTTCGCGGCTTGGGAGAAGGGAGCTTCCGGAGAGAAGGTGATTTGGCGCCCACAAGGTATGAATGGGGAATTG
>NC_057803.1:149716208-149746916 GCF_018294505.1 Triticum aestivum | reverse complement strand
TGGGCGCGAGCGACTTCGGGCGAGGAGGGCGTGTTTTGAAATATACTGGGCGCGAGCGATTTCGGGCGAGGAGGGCGTGTTTTGAAATATAGTGGGCGCAAGTGATTTCAAGTGAGGAGGGCGTGTTTTGAAATATAATGGGCACGGGCGATTTCGGGCGAGGAGAGCGTGTTTTGAAATAGTGGGCGCGAGCTATTTCGGGCGAGGAGAGGGTGCTTTGCCGACCATGGTTTATGAATTATTTGGCACGTGTCATTTCGGCCGAGGAGAAGGCGCACTTGGATGAAGTTACGAACCTACCCTCGATGTACAACGAGCCAATTGATGTGTGTCCCACATAGGCCGGTAATTTCGCGTCTCCCATTTATTTGCTCGGGCGACTTCCACCGAGCAGAGGGTGTTTAACGGTTCGTTCAAATTTTGGGAGAACGAGCATCCACGTCTACCTTACCAAGTCGATTTGAATCAAATTTTGAAATATTAGCTTGCCACTTCTTTTTTAGATGGAGAGATGATGCTCGGGAGTAATGTCTTTTTACATGCTCGTTGCTAGCGATTTACTATATGACAAATAGTTGACCCACTCAAAAATGGGAATCAAACCCAAAATGAAATATCTCGATTCAATGAAATAGCTCATTCACCAGGTCAAAATAGTGAACTAAATCCAAAATTAAACACCTCAATCGAGTAGCATGTTGTACAGTATTATAGTACTCCATGAACATGTTGAGAGTCAAATTAATGAACTTGTTTGATATATGCATATCTCCGTTCATGTGTGGATTGCAGACATGTTCTCCAATTTAAATATTTTAATGCAAGTTTATATCGAAACATGGTTTATATCAGTCTTTGATGCATAAAACGCGACCTCCCCCTCTCCCGGACTCCTGCTCTCTCTCTCTCTCTCCGACAATCTTTAATTTTGTCGCACGCATCCAACACACAAACCTTGTTGGTCCCTCTCCCTCTCTCTCTGTCTCACTCTCTCTCTGTCTTTGTGTGTGTGTGTGTGGGGGGGGGGGTCTTTCTAGTTCGCATGCATATATACTCCATCTATAGGTCTCTCTCGCACACTATGTATGATTCTCTAGTCCAAGCTAAATATCTTGGGTGCACTCATCGTACGCACACAAATTCCTTGGCTCGTTGCCCGTAACTCTCTCACGCACCACTCTGTCGTATCGGAGCTCTTCCCTCTCTCTCTCAAACTCTCCATCTACCTGGGTCACACATACACATGCATATCTCACTCGCACTCGATAGACCCATCTAAAAATTTATCTCTCTCCCTCGTTCTCTCTCCATCTCACATGCACACACACACAATCTCATGCCTATCCAAGTATGATGGTCTCTCACTCAAATGTAGGCACACACAGTCCCCCCTATATGTATATGACTAGCTAATCTTTGTCTCCATCACAAACATGTGCATGGTCTATCTCGATTTCTCTCGGGGCATCTTTCTATCTCGCACGCACCTCCCTCGATCTCCCACCCATATAAGTCCCGTCACGATCTCGAGGGGGTCTCTCTATCACAAACACACCCTCTCTCCCTCCCCATGCGTCCATGTTCTCCATGTGTCCCTCTCGACCTTTGTTCCTTGTTGGCCAGACCTCTATTGGACATGTGCTATAGGGGTGTCTCTCTCCGTTGCAAACAATCACACACTAGCTATCTTCGTGTATCTCCTCACCACACTTTTCTATCTCGAAGATGCATGCGTGATATGTTTGCATAAGAAACGAAAAAACACACACCCTCTCTAATTTATCGTTTGTTGTCCCTTTCTCTTTCACACACATACTCTTTTTGCACACGCACTTGATCTCTCTCGACTTAGGCACTCTCTTCGGTCCATAGCATATAGATTTATTGAAAAGTCAAACATCACAAAGTGTGACCATGTACGTGGAGAAAAACATTTACATCTAGAACGACAAACATATACCATTAGATTCATCATGAGATGTAGTTTCATATGATGTATCTTTGGTATTGTAGATATAAATAACATTTGCATAAACCTGATCAATGTTTCCAAAGTTTGACTTCTAAAAAAATTTACATGCACTACATTATCGAGCGGATGGAATATCTCTTTCCCCCTCTCAGCTATCTGACGCACCACTCAGCCTTATTGGGGCCCCTCTATCTCTCTCAAACTTTATATCTCCCTAGTTCACACATACACATGTCTCGCTCGCGCTACATATAGACCCATCCAACACTCTCCGCCCTTGTTCTCTCTCTATGTGACACCCCCCTAAGTACCATAATCCCTCACTCCATCATAGGTGCACGCACCCCCCCTAAGTATGATTATCTCTCACTAGCCATCAGGAACACACGTATTGTCTCCTTCCATCCATACGACTGTCTCGATATCTCTCGGGGTATCTTCTATCGCGCGCACACCTTGTCACTCGATCTCCCACCCATGTAGTCCCATCACGATCTCCAGGGGATCTCTCTATCACAAACATACACTCTCTCCTCCCCATGTCTGCATTTTCTCCGCATGTCTCTCTCGACCTCTCTCCCTTGCTTGTCAGACCCCTGTTGGCCACGTGCTAGGGGTCTTTCTCTCTCAGTTGCAAACAATCACACACTATCTCCTCACCTTGCTTCTGTTGTCAAAGATGCATGTATGATATGTTTGCATAAGACACACACGCCTTTTCTCTACTTTTATCGTGTGTTGTCCATGTCTCTTTCATACACGCACACACACTTTTTTCACTCACTCTTTCTATTTCACACACACTCTCTCTCTCACTCTCTCTCTCTCTCTCTAGTTAGGGACTCTCTCACGTCCATAAGCATATGGATGTTTTGAAAAGTCAAACCTCAGAAAAATTTGATCAGGTATATGTGGAGAAAAACATTTACATCTGGAACGATCATTAGATTCATCACAACATGTACTTACTTCATACTATCATTTATATTTGGTATTGTAGATGTAAGTAATTTCTTTATGAACTTGGTCAAAGTTTATAAAGTTTGAATTTAAAAAAATGTTGGCACTACATTATCGAATGGAGGGAGTAGCTCTTCCTCTCTCTCTCTCTCTGCTATCTCTCACGGGCCTCCCCTCTCACTTGAACTCTCTATACTGACGGACTATACGCTCACCGTGTCAGCGCATAGCTTTGTATATTGTTTAGTTGACCGGTCAACCAGTCCACATGCTGCCTTGTCAGCTCGTGTTCTCTATCTTCGTGTGTTGGCCCATGTGGCAGTTGAAGGAAATATGCCCTAGAGGCAATAATAAAGTTATTATTTATTTCCTTATATCATGATAAATGTTTATTATTCATGCTAGAATTGTATTAACCGGAAAGGTAATACTTGTGTGAATACATAGACAAACAAAGTGTCACTAGTATGCCTCTACTTGACTAGCTCGTTAATCGAAGAAGGTTATGTTTCCTAACCATAGACATGAGTTATCATTTGATTAACGGGATCACATCATTAGGATAATGATGTGATTGACATGACCCATTCCATTAGCTTAGCACCCGATCGTTTAGTATGTTGCTATTGCTTTCTTCATGACTTATACATGTTCCTATGACTATGAGATTATGCAACTCCCGTTTACCGGAGGAACACTTTGTGTGCTACCAAACATCACAGCGTAACTGGGTGATTATAAAGGTGCTCTATAGGTGTCTCCAAAGGTACATGTTGGGTTGGCGCATTTCGAGATTAGGATTTGTCGCTCCGATTGTCGGAGAGGTATCTCTGGGCCCTCTCGGTAATACACATCACTTAAGCCTTGCAAGCAATGCAACTAATAAGTTAGTTGCAAGATGATGTATTACGGAACGAGTAAAGAGACTTGCCGGTAACGAGATTGAACTAGTTATTGAGATACCGACGATCGAATCTCGGGCAAGTAACATACCGATGACAAAGGGAACAACGTATGTTGTTATGCGGTCTGACCCATAAAGATCTTCGTAGAATGTGTAGGAGCCAGTATGAGCATCCAGGTTCCACTATTGGTTATTAACCGGAGACGTCTCTCGGTCATGTCTACATTGTTCTCGAACCCGTACGGTCCGCATGCTTAACGTTATGATGACAGTTTCATTATGAGTTTATATATTTTGATGTACCAAAGGTTGTTCGGAGTCCCGGATGTGATCACGGACTTGACGAGGAGTCTCGAAATGGTCGAGACATAAAGATCAATATATTGGAAGACTATATTTGGACACCGGAAAGGTTCCGGGTAAGATTGGGACAATACCGGATCACCGGGAGGTTATCGGAACCCCCCGGGAGGTATATGGGCCTTATTGGGCCTTAGTGGAAAGGAGGGGAAAGGAGCAAGGGAGGGGCCCCCCCCAAGCCCAATCCGAATTGGGAGGGGGGCCGGCCCCCCTTTCCTTCCTCCCTCCTTCCTCTTCCTTCCCTCTCCTACTCCTAATAGGAAAAAGGGGAGTCCTACTCCCGATGGGAGTTGGACTCCCCCCCTTGGGCGCACCACCCTCCTTGGCCGGCCCCCTCCTCCACTCCTTTATATACGGGGGCAGGGGGCACCCCAAAGACAGAACAATTAATCATTAATCTCTTAGCCGTGTGCGGTGCCCCCCTCCACCATAATCCTCGATAATATTGTAGCAGTGCTTAGGCGAAGCCCTGCGATGGTAGAACATCAAGATCGTCACCACGCCGTCGTGCTGACGGAACTCATCCCCGACACTTTGCTGGATCGAAGTCCGGGGATCGTCATCGAGCTGAACGTGTGCAAAAACTCGGAGGTGCCGTAGTTTCGGTGCTTGATCAGTCGGGTCATGAAGACGTACGACTACATCAACCGCGTTGTTATAACGCTTCCGCTTCTGGTCTACAAGGGTACATAGACAACACTCTCCCCTCTCGTTGCTGTGCATCACCATGATCTTGCGTGTGCGTAGGATTTTTTTTGAAATTACTATGTTCCCCAACAGTGGCATCCGAGCCTAGGTTTTATGTGTTTATGTTATATGCACGAGTAGAACACAAGTGAGTTGTGGGCGATATAAGTCATATTGCTTACCAGCATGTCATACTTTGGTTCGGCGGTATTGTTGGATGAAGCGGCCCGGACCGACATTACGCGCACGCTTACGCGAGACTGGTTCTACCGACGTGCTTTGCACACAGGTGGCTGGCGGGTGTCAGTTTCTCCAACTTTAGTTGAACCGAGTGTGGCTACGCCCGGTCCTTGCGAAGGTTAAAACAACACCAACTTGACAAACTATCGTTGTGGTTTTTGATGCGTAGGTAAGATTGGTTCTTGCTAAGCCCGTACCAGCCACGTAAAACTTGCAACAAACAAAGTAGAGGATGTCTAACTTGTTTTTGCAGGGCATGTTGTGATGTGATATGGTCAAGGCATGATGCTAAATTTTATTGTATGAGATGATCATGTTTTGTAACCAAGTTATCGGCAACTGGCAGGAGCCATATGGTTGTCGCTTTATTGTATGCAATGCAATCGCCCTGTAATGCTTTACTTTATCACTAAGCAGTTGCGATAGTCGTAGAAGCATAAGATTGGCGAGAAGGCAACGATGCTACGATGGAGATCAAGGTGTCGCGCCGGTGATGATGGTGATCATGACGATGCTTCAGAGATGGAGATCACAAGCACAAGATGATGATGGCCATATCATATCACTTATATTGATTGCATGTGATGTTTATCTTTTATGCATCTTATGTTGCTTTGATTGACGGTAGCATTATAAGATGATCTCTCACTAAATTTCAAGATAAAAGTGTTCTCCCTGAGTATGCACCGTTGCCAAAGTTCGTCGTGCCCAGACACCACGTGATGATCGGGTGTGATTAGCTCTACGTCCATCTACAACGGGTGCAAGCCAGTTTTGCACACACAGAATACTCAGGTTAAACTTGACGAGCCTAGCATATGCAGATATGGCCTCGGAACACTGAGACCGAAAGGTCGAGCGTGAATCATATAGTAGATATGATCAACATAGTGATGTTCACCATTTAAAACTACTCCATTTCACCTGATGATTGGTTATGGTTTAGTTGATTTGGATCACGTGATCACTTAGAAGATTAGAGGGATGTCTTTCTAAGTGGGAGTTCTTAAGTAATATGATTAATTGAACTTAAATTTATCATGAATTTAGTACATGATAGTATCTTGTTGTTTATGTTTGATTGTAGATAGATGACCGTGATGTTGTTCCGTTGAATTTTAATGCGTTCCTTGAGAAAGCAAAGTTGAAAGATGATGGTAGCAATTATACGGACTGGGTCTGTAACTTGAGGATTATCCTCATTGCTGCACAAAAGAATTACGTCCTGGAAGCACCGCTGGGTGCCAGGTCTGCTGCTGATGCAATTGACGATGTTAAGAATGTCTGGCAGAGCAAAGCTGATGACTACTTGATAGTTCAATGTGCCATGCTTTACGTCTTAGAACCGGGTCTTCAACGATGTTTTGAACGTCATGGAGCATATGAGATGTTCTAGGAGTTGAAGCTAATATTTCAAGCAAATGCCCGGATTGAGAGATATGAAGCTCCAATAAGTTCTATAGCTGCAAGATGGAGGAGAACAGTTCTGTCAGTGAGCATATACTCAAAATGTCTAGGTATAATAATCACTTGATTCAACTGGGAGTTAATCTTCGGGATGATTGCGTCATTGACAGAATTCTCCAATCACTTCCACCTAGCTACAAGAGCTTCGTGATGAACTAGAATATGCAAGGGATGGATAAGACAATTCCTGAGCTCTTCGCAATGCTAAAAGCTGCGGAGGTAGAAATCAAGAAGGAGCATCAAGTGTTGATGGTCAACAAGACCACTAGTTTCAAGAAAAAGGGCAAGGGGAAGAAGAAGGGGAACTTCAAGAAGAACATCAAGCAAGTTGCTGCTCAGCAGAAGAAACCCAAGTCTGGACCTAAGCCTGAAACTGAGTGCTTCTACTGCTAGCAGACTGGTCACTGGAAGCGGAACTGCCCCAAGTATTTGGCGGATAAGAAGGATGGCAAGGTGAACAAAGGTATATGTGATATACATGTTATTGATGTGTACCTTACTAGAGCTCGCAGTAGCACCTGGGTATTTGATACTGGTTCTATTGCTAATATTTGCAACTCGAAACAGGGACTACGGATTAAGCAAACACTGGCGAAGGACGAGGTGACGATGCGCGTGGGAAATGGTTCCAAAGTCTATGTGATCGCGGTCGGCACGCTACCTCTACATCTACCATCGGGATTAGTATTAGACCTAAATAATTGTTATTTGGTGCCAGCGTTGAGCATGAACATTATATCTGGATCTTGTTTGATGCGAGACGGTTATTCATTTAAATCAGAGAATAATGGTTGTTCTATTTATATGAGTAATATCTTTTATGGTCATGCACCCTTGAAGAGTGGTCTATTTTTGATGAATCTCGATAGTAGTGATACACATATTCATAATGTTGAAGCCAAAAGATGCAGAGTTGATAATGATAGTGCAACTTATTTGTGGCACTGCCGTTTAGGTCATATCGGTGTAAAGCGCATGAAGAAACTCCATACTGATGGACTTTTGGAACCACTTGATTATGAATCACTTGGTACTTGCGAACCGTGCCTCATGGGCAAGATGACTAAAACGCCATTCTCCGGTACTATGGAGAGAGCAACAGATTTGTTGGAAATCATACATACAGATGTATGTGGTCCAATGAATGTTGAAGCTCGTGGCGGATATCGTTATTTCCTCACCTTCACAGATGATTTAAGCAGATATGGGTATATCTACTTAATGAAACATAAGTTTGAAACATTTGAAAAGTTCAAAGAATTTCAGAGTGAAGTTGAAAATCATCGTAACAAGAAAATAAAGTTTCTACGATCTGATCGTGGAGGAGAATATTTGAGTTACGAGTTTGGTTTACATTTGAAACAATGCGGAATAGTTTCGCAACTCACGCCACCTAGAACACCACAGCGTAATGGTGTGTCCGAATGTCGTAATCGTAATTTACTTGATATGGTGCGATCTATGATGTCTCTTATAGATTTACCGCTATCGTTTTGGGGTTTGGGGCTGCGATGCTTATGTGAAAAAGCTTCAACCTGATAAGCTCGAACCCAAATCGGAGAAATGTGTCTTCATAGGATACCCGAAGGAGACTGTTGGGTACACCTTCTATCACAGATCCGAAGGCAAGACATTTGTTGCTAAGAATGGATCCTTTCTAGAGAAGGAGTTTCTCTCAAAAGAAGTGAGTGGGAGGAAAGTAGAACTTGATGAGGTAACTATACCTGCTCCCTTATTGGAAAGTAGTACATCACAGAAACCGTTTTCTGTGACACCTACACCAATTAGTGAGGAAGCTAATGATGATGATCATGAGACTTCAGAACAAGTTACTACTGAACCTCGTAGATCAACCAGAGTAAGATCCGCACCAGAGTGGTACGGTAATCCTGTTCTAGAAGTCATGCTACTAGATCATGATGAACCTACGAACTATGAAGAAGCAATGGTGAGCCCAGATTCCGCAAAATGGCTTGAAGCCATGAAATCTGAGATGTGATCCATGTATGAGAACAAAGTGTGGACTTTGGTTGACTTGCCCAATGATTGGCAAGCAATTGAAAATAAATGGATCTTCAAGAAGAAGACTGACGCTGACGGTAATGTTACTGTCTACAAAGCTCGACTTGTCCCAAAAGGTTTTCGACAAGTTCAAGGAATTGACTATGATGAGACCTTCTCACCCGCAGTGATGCTTAAGTCTGTCCGAATCATGTTAGCAATTGCCGCATTTTATGATTATGAAATTTGGCAGATGGATGTCAAAACTGCATTCCTGAATGGATTTCTGGAAGAAGAGTTGTATATGATGCAGCCGGAAGGTTTTGTCGATCCAAAAGGAGCTAACAAAGTGTGCAAGCTCCAGCGATCCATTTATGAACTAGTGCAAGCATCTCGGAGTTGGAATAAACGCTTTGATAGTGTGATCAAAACATTTGGTTTTGTACAAACTTTTGGAGAAGCCTGTATTTACAAGAAAGTGAGTGGGAGCTCTGTAGCATTTCTGATATTATATGTGGATGACATATTGCTAATCGGAAATGATATAGAATTTCTGGATAGCATAAAGGGATACTTGAATAAGAGTTTTTCAATGAAATACCTCGGTGGAGCTGCTTACATATTGGGCATTAAGATCTATAGAGATAGATCAAGACGCTTAATTGGACTTTCACAAAGCACATACCTTGACAAAGTTTTGAAGAAGTTCAAAATGGATCAAGCAAAGAAAGGATTCTTGCCTATGTTACAAGGTGTGAAGTTGAGTAAGACTCAATGCCCGACCACTGCAGAAGATAGAGAGAAAATGAAATATGTTCCCTATGCTTCAGCCATAGGCTCTATCATGTATGCAATGCTGTGTACCAGACCTGATGTGTGCCTTGCTATAAGTCTAGCACGGAGGTACCAAAGTAATCCAGGAGTGGATCACTGGACAGCGGTCAAGAACATCATGAAGTACCTAAAAAGGACTAAGGATATGTTTCTTGTATATGGAGGTGACAAAGACCTCATCGTAAATGGTTACGTTGATGCAAGCTTTGACACTGATCCAGATGATTCTAAATCGCAAACCGGATACGTATTTACATTAAACGGTGGAGCTATCAGTTGGTGCAGTTCTAAAAAAAGCGTCGTGGAGGGATCTACATGTGAAGCGGAGTACATAGCTGCTTCGGAAGCAGCAAATGAAGGAGTCTGGATGAAGGAGTTCATATCTGATCTAGGTGTCATACCTAGTGCATCGGGTCCATTGAAGATCTTTTGTGACAATACTAGTGCAATTGCCTTGGCAAAGGAATCCAGATTTCACAAGAGAACCAAGCACATCAAGAGACGCTTCAATTCCATCCGGGATCTAGTCCAGGTGGGAGACATAGAGATTTGCAAGATACATACGGATCTGAATGTAGCAGACCCGTTGACTAAGCCTCTTCCACGAGCAAAAAATGATCAGCACCAAGGCTCCACGAGCAAATTCATCCATTACGTTGTCTTCAACAAGGTAATCCACATCATCCAAGTCCGAGTATGCCATTCTACCGACCCCTCTCCAAACGATCGGTCGAGAATTGCCTTAGGTTGGTTTAAAGAGTCTCAATGATCTCTGAATCAAAGGTAATTCTTTTTACCACTTAAGGGGATATTTCTATGAGTCACCTTCCCTAAGGTGCATCGTTATGGTATTATGGAAACTCAACTCTTCGCTACGTTGACAACCGTTCACCACCCTCTTAAGCGTGAAATTGTTGTCTACCTAGTGAACCCTCGTCATCTGTTCCACTCCATCCCTCTAGAGGTGTGCTTCGTCTCTCAACCCGAGAGATGGTCCTATGTCTCATTCTGTGAGTTGTTCGATCTTCGAGAAGATCGACCCTTCTAGAGTCTCCTTCTCTCCAGGTCATGTTGACAGGATTTCTCAGAGCAAGACTTCAAGACAATAATGGTGAATGAATCAACGTTCAACTGAAGTGCACCCTGGATCGTGAAGATTATACTAGTTTGCGTTACCCTTCACCTTACCCTACGCTTGAATCTCGAGACGAGATTCTTGTTTAGTGGGGGTGAGTTGTCACATCCCTAGTTCTGGCCTGTCCTATGCTTGCTTCCATCTGAGCATCATGTTTAAATTTTTGAAACCTGAACTGAGGAAGTCAGAAGCCTCAAAACCCTAAATAAAAGAAGGGCAAAAACCCTAAAATCTCATTCATTGTTCCGAAATGTTCTTCTTAGATGTTTAATATTTTTGGCAAGGGTTTTGATCTAAACCAAAAATAATGAACATTTTAAAAGGATTTATTTTGGGACTTTGAATTTAAATCAATACTATTTTGAATTTGAACTTATATTCAAATATTACTGAATATATGTTCAAATAACTGAAACATTTTTATGTGCTTTGGTATAATTCCATTGTGCTAAATAAAATGTTCAGGGGAATTTTGTCACTGTTTTTGAATTTGTTTTATTTCAAAACAGTGGCAAAAGATTAAATAAAAACAAAACAGAAGAAAAAAATTTAAAAAAGAGAAGCCCAGCCACTTACCTGACTTACCTACCTGGCCCAGCTTCTCCCGCGGCCCAGCCCAGCCCATCTACCTCGCTGCTCGTCGTCTTCCTCTGCCAGTAGGCAGAGGCGAGGCGTGGCGCGCGCCCGAGAGCCCCGGCCACCTCCTGCTTCGCGCTGGAGGCCGCCCTTCGTCCTAATTCGCGCCACGACGACGCCCCGTGTCCCCTCTCTCTTTTCCCTCACTCGCTGCATCCCCTCTCCCTCCCCTGTCTCTCTCCCTCGCTCATCCCCGGACGCACCGAGACCGCCGACGAGCACCACCGGAGCCACCAGCATCCCCACGCCCAACCAGTTAGGCCACGAGCTCCGCCTTGGATCCGGGAAGCTCTACCACGACGCACGCGACGCCGGGTGCCCTGAAGCCACGCCATCACCGCCATCTTCATCGCCACGGCCGGCGATCGCCGCCGTTCGATTCGCAGCACCGAAGACGCCCCCGAGCTCGCTGACCACCTCATCGGTCTCCCTGTGAGCTCCTGCTGCCTCCTCTTTGCTCGCCCCCTCTGTTCCCGTCCCCTAGCTCCATCTTCCGACCACGGCCGAGCTTGCCGCCGCCGTGCCATGTCGTTGCCGTGGCCACAGTCGCCCCCGCCCATTTTTGAGCGTGTCTCCGTACTCACCGAGCTCCCAGGAGCCGAACGCGTCCAGCACCGGCCCCTGCCGTGCATCGTAGCTCCTTCTTCCCTCCCAGCCGAACTCCGGTCGTCGCCAAAGCTCGTCGCCGGCGAGATTCCGGCTGCCCTGTGACCACCCGTCTGGTCCATTAGATGCGCGAGTGCAAGAGCTCCTCCCCGGTGCACTCAGCGCGCCAAACCATCGCCCCTAGCTCAAATCCGAGCCGCGCCGCCGTGCGGAATGGTCGCCGCCGGCGATACTCCGGCGACTGCCGACGTGGCACGTTTAATTAGTGTTAATGATCCACCTAATTAACCCCTAGAGCCACTGACAGTGGGACCCACATAATTAGGTTACCGGCTAACCAAAATAGTTGGTTTAATTAATAAAATGTGTGGACCCACGCGTCAGCATTGACCCGCTGACATGGCCGTTGACCTGGTCCCACCCGTCAGCCACACAAACCAACACTGTGTCACTGACCAGTGGACCCCACTGGTCAGGTTTGACCTGGGGCGCCTAGTTGACCCTGCTGACGTCACTGTGACGTGGGGCTGACGCAATAATTCCTTTCTGGAATTAAAATAAATTAGGAAATAATTTATAAATTCCAGAAATTTGTAAAAACTTCTAAAAATCATAGAAATTCAACCGTAACTCCAAATTAGATAATTTATATATGAAAAATTATCAGAAAAATTCAAGGAATCCATCTGTACCATTTTCATGCATGTTAGAACAACTTATAGCTGCTGTATAGCACAAATCAATTCAATGGCATTGAATAATCACATATGGAGTTTGAATTTGAATCTTGTATTCAAACCAACCCCATTTAACTTGTTGCTAGATGCATTAGCCCAAACCACATTCATTTTGCCATGTCATGATCATGCATCATATTGTGCATTGCATTGATTGTGTTCCCTTCTGTGTTGCCGGTAATTGTTCCCTCTCGATAGACGTGATACCGATGATGTGATCGTTGACACCGATGAAGACTCAATGTTATCTTCAGAAGTGCCAGGCAAGCAAAACCCCCTTGTTCATTCCGATACAATCCTACTCTCTCGCTCCTGCTCTCTTTTATTGTATTAGGACAACAATGATTCATCTGTTACTTGCTGCGGTAGCTGAACCCCCTTTATCCTTTGCATGACCTGTCATTCCACAGTAAATAGATGAAACCCACTAGCATGAGTAGGAGTTGTATGAGCCCTGATGTGCCTACTCATTTATGTTTGTTTGTCATGCCTGCTACTGCTTAGAGTTGAGTCAGGTTTGATTCATCGGGGATGAATCAGAGGCGTGTGAACCTGTCCTACCATGTGTGAGCTAAGTGTGTGAACACGATTTGGTAAAGGTAGCGGTGAGAGGCCATGTAGGAGTACATGGTGGGTTGTCTCATTGCAGCCGTCCTCAGGAACTGAGTTCTGTGTTTGTGATCCATGATTCAGCTACTACCATACATTGGGCCCTGAAATATGACCCCGCTTGACTTCTTATTCACCCTTGTCCTCTGTCCAGGAGTTGCAAGTAGTTTCTGGTGTTTGTAGCTTACTGGAGGCCGTGGACAGCGCTGACCGTAGGGGTGGGCTGTGATGCGGTAGGTACGTGGCACGGTGTACCGGATGCCCGTTTCGTATCTCGGGAACCCTGTTCACATCGTTTGGGGCTGTGAGCGAAACTCCGGCCGGATCTCCTCATGGATGGAACCCGAATAGGCGATAAACCTGGACTAGAGACTTGAGTGTTTAGGTAGGTCGTGGTCTACACCCACGTCGGCTTTCGCTTGAAGTCTGCCGAGCACATGTCGTGTGCAGACGCTAAGTGGTGGAAACATGTATGAAGAAGTACACCCCTGCAGGGTTAACATCAACTATTCGAATAGCCGTGTCCGCGGAAAAGGACTTCTAGGTTGCTTATATCAGGTCATAGACAAGTGAAAGTGGATACTCTAAAATAAGCAAGATAAGCGTGAGTGCTATGGATGGCGTTCTCGTAGGGAGACGGGGGCGGATCCATAGTGGTGTATTGATATGGTGAATATGTGGACTCGTGTGCGCCACCTCAAAAGAGTTACTTGCAGTCGTAGTTCAGGATAGCCACCGAGTCAAAGCTGGCTTGCTGCAGTCAAACTCCACCATCCCCTTTGTTGATAATGATGCATGTGTAGATAGATCTGATGTAAGTCTTGCTGGGTACATTTGTACTCACGTTTGCCTATTTTATGTTTTTGCAGAGAGACTTCAGTCTCACTAGTAGTTCCGCTTGGACTTCGACGTTTAGCTTGATACCTCAGCTACGATCTTGTGCCCTCGGCAGGATCTGATAGATAGTCAGGCTTCTCAGCCTTTTCATTTATAGATGTCTGTACTCAGACATGATAGCTTCCGCTTGTGCTTTGACTTGTATGCTCTGATTGTTGGGTCATGAGACCCATGTTTGTAATGTCTCGCTCCTCGGAGCCTATTGAATAAACTACTTGAGTCGTAGAGTCATTTTGTGATGCCATGTTGTATTGCACATATCGAGCATATTGTGTGTATGTTATTGAAATGCTTGGTATGTGTGGGATCTGACCATCTAGTTGTTTATCTTTAGTAGCCTCTCTTACCGGGAAATGTCTCCTAGTGTTTCACTGAGCCATGGTAGCTTGCTACTGCTCCGGAACACTTAGGCTGGCCGGCATGTGTCCTTCTTCGTTCCTGTGTCTGTCCCTTCGGGGAAATGTCACGCGATGAATACCGGAGTCCTGTTAGCCCGCTACAGCCCGGTTCACCGGAGTCCTGCTAGCCTAGTGCTACAGCCTGGATTCGCTCGCTGATGACCGACACGTTCGATGCTGGGTCATGGATGCCTGTCCCTGTAAGTCTGTGCCACTTTGGGTTACGACTAGCCATGTCAGCCCGGGCTCCTTATCATATGGATGCTAGCGACATTGTCATATACGTGTGCCAAAAGGCGCAAACGGTCCCGGGCAAAGGTAAGGCGACACCCGTGGGAATACCGTGCGTGAGGCCGCAAAGTGATATGAGGTGTTACATGCTAGATCGATGTGGCATTGAGTCGGGGTCCTGACATACATGGTGTATTGTTTTATTCCTATCGGCGAGAGAACTTAATGTCTTTTTGCTAATTAATAGGATTACATGCAATGAACTAACCACTACATGTCATGTTTGGTAGTCTCAAGTCATTGAAAGCATGCACGGCCCACATCTCTCATTGGTTGATATGTCACGAAATAAGAAATGAGGAGGGAGTTAATGTACCATGCCTAAGTGTTTTGGGATTAAACAACATTTTTGGTTACCTGCATTAACATTTTATTAGTTAAATCAAAGGTCAAAACATGGTGCAAAATGCAAAGGGGACCAATAAACCAGTGAACATCAAAGTTCTCTTGTTTGGCCCCAACTAGAGGTCTAGTGAGATGACTATACTGCACCGACACAGAGGGGGACACAACTTCATTGGCTTACTGCACCTGACTTTGGTTGTATGACACGTGGGCCCAACAGGTGGCTGGCCCGCCTGTCATACAGCCAAAGGCAGGTGCAGTAGAGGGCAGAGGAGTAGATGGCCAACGCGCACGTGAATTCAACGCAGTCTGCACTTCTCATATAAAGGCTCCCTGCCAGTCCAATCTACGAACTCCTACACACCTACGCACCCTAACCAAGGGCAAGAGTGATCACTCCAATCGCAAGATCAGTTGACTAGAAGCTAGACCCATGGAGGCGATGAGTGCAAGCATCAGCCGGCTGTGCCAGATGGTCCACGATGTCGGCCTGTGGCCCGGCACTGAGGAATATCTCCAGGTCATGCCTGAGGCCGCCAGGGTGAGAGGCCGCTTGGACGACAGCTTCGTCTCCTTGTTCGACAAGGTCCTTGTCGGTTTCCTCGACAAGTTCACCGTCGTCAAGAAGCTCGCGGACGACCTTGACGTATGCCTCCAGCCCACGCGCCCAGGCTTTGCGGTGCCTGCCACCCTCAATGGCCTCTATGGTGACAACCTCTTCAATGCAGTGGTGGCCCTGCGACTGCCCGCCATCGCGCCAGAGAATGTCCACCTCAAGGTCGCGCTCGCCGCGCAGCGCCTGGCGCAGCAAGACACCGTCAACATAATCACCCATGTCTACGCGCAAATCTTCCACAAGGACTACTACGTGCCAGAGGAGGACGATAGGTCGCTGGCCTTCTTGACCCGCAGGGCAACCTTGGACGGCATTGTTCATAAGCATGTTCAGCTCGCCGCCAACGCCGCTGCTCCTCACACGTCGGTTGGTGACCCGGCGCACTAGTGCGTGAGGATGTCGTTGATGGATTCGTATGTATCTTTATCTTTCCGTCAAATACATGTAGTAGTATATGGTACTACTAGTAATTATCTTACCTTTCACATCAACTTCATAATTTTTGTATGTACTCCATGCATGAACCGCGCCAGAACCTAACTTCTCATTACTCTAGGGAAAATCGTTTTTCTGTCTATCGGTCGCGCCATGGAGCAGAACCAAATTTTACAAGTTACAAGTTCAAAAGGAAAAGGTTGTTGTGTTCAGTCGCACCCCGCTGCCCACACGGTTGGTCCGGCATGCCGCTCAAGGGGGAATGTGTGCTGTGTTGCATTTTCACTTATAAGTGGGACCACAGTTGAGAAAACCGACTATCGGCAAACCCCCACCCTACCCAGCGCGCGATGGCTAAGAAAACAGGAGGGAGAAGAGATGGTTGTAGCATGGACTCCAAGAAAATTGGTGTTGGATGGGACTCGTGTGGGTGCCGTGTGCCGTACTGCTAGACGTGAATGCTAGTTATGGCCCATGGCACCCCACTATATCGAGCCTATATCGAGGTGCTGGTTACGTACAACAAATTTCCTGGAGTCCATGCTCAGCCCTCCTCTATCTCTCTTCTTAGCCAGCCAACAGACGCGTGGAGCCCATCGTCTGTTTGCTCACATGCAGTCCCACATGTCAGTGAAAACGCAAGAGGACCCACTGAACCTGCACATCTTTCACCTCAACGTGCTGGTGATGAAAAACAAATCCAATAAAGATCTTCGGTGGCCGATTTTGGAGTTACTCAAGAGTAGTGAGATTCTATTTATAGTTTAACCCAAGATGCACATCATGTGGCTTCAGCTAGCACTCCATTTTCTTGCATGACACGACCTGGATGCTGGATGTCCCACATGTCGGCAAAAGGAGGCAGGCCGGAGGAGTAGGAAACACGGCAAGCCCTGTGCGTACATCATACTACGTACAAGCCCACCTCACGCAGTCACGCTATCACCATATTTCTCGGCCTCCATGCGACACCTAACTATTGGTTGGCTCTATGTGATGTGGCAACTTCATACTACTACGGATGCTGGCTATACTACTACGGCACTAACACTCCAAGAAGTGAGTTGAAAACCATTTATAAATTGAGTTTATGACATGCATATGCAAATGTACCATTCATTACATACAACAAGTCATCAACACACAACGACAACGAGGATACATGTTGGATTATAGATTAGTTCCAACAAAACATTCTAGTAAATACTAAAGTTTTCATCACACAACAAATAACAAGCAATGAAATGAACTTCAGCTCAACCACTCCTCGGCGTTGGAAACACTTGCTTTGAACCAGAAGAGCTTGTCTCGGAAGGGCCAACTACTATCAATCTCGAGACCAACGCAGGACTGATCATCCAAGCTGAAGCGACCTATTTCATGACCCATATTGTGATAGCCACGGTAGGGAAGCATAGCAATGTTCGAGGTATAGATACAATTGCTTCTCATAAATGGTAGTAATGTTGTGTCAACAGCAGCTGGATCGCCTTTCACCATGATTGGATAGTTTTGTCCAAGGAAGAGCGAGTTTCCTCCAAGATTATCAATACTAAACCAGGGAGAAGGTGTTGGCGCTAGCACAGTAGTATCCATCCCGAATACCCTGCAACAGATGTTGGAATAGGTCCGGAGAGTGCGACCATGGGAGACAACACCTGCTTCCTTAGTCACATCAACGGTGCCCTGTATACAGACAAGAAGAGGTGATCCATCAGAATAAGTTGCGAGGCGCCACTGAGTATATGGGTCCTCATGCTCGTGATCATCATCATCGTCATCTCCCCCTTGGTTATAATTTTTTTTCAAGTATAGGTGGTGGAATGTTCACAGGACCTTGGAAACACAAGAAGGTTAATTAGTAAAGGGAAACTAGCTAACTTACATGCATGTGGGTGAAACAATTATAATTACGGTGGAAGACAAACGTACCGAAAACATAAGGATTCCATGCAAAAATAGTGCCACGAGTGGTGGCAGCAAACACAAGACCCTCGTATTGAATTGCATCACAGTACTCAACCTTGTATAGAAACTGATTTTTGAGCAATATCCATCCAGTCGAACTATGAAGGAAGGCAACAAGCACTACTAGGAAAAGGGCTATAGATGATATGGACATTAATGGCGCACCGTGTATGTGGTGCGCCACTGCTATATAGCAGTGGCGCACCAGATACAGGTGCGCCATTAGTAGTTTTGAAAAAAAATTGTTAGTAATATCGCACCATGGGATAGTGCGCCATTACTAGTTGACATAGTAATGGCGCACCACACCCACCATGCGCCATTAGTAGTTTTGAAAAAAACTAGTAATTGCGCACTGTCCACTGGTGCGCCATTACTAACAATTTTTTTTCATTTTTTTCAAAATTACTAATGGCGCACATCAGGTGCGCCATTAGTAACCCTGGTGCTAAATGCACCCCCACGATGCCACCGCATAATCTCTCTGGAATTTAGTAAAATGAGCATAACTTTTGCATACAAACTCGGATTAAAAAGTTTTTTGTATGAAAAATCATCTACTCGAAAAGTTACATATGAATTGAATTGGGGGAACCTTGTTCAACATCTTCAAAATCCCCAAAAACCTAACAGAACAGAAGATACGGGGCTTTTAAGATCTAGAGGGGGAAAATGGAAAAAATTTCAAACTTACTAGTGGCGCACCATTTGCTAGGCGCGCCACTAGTAACAGAAAAAAATTGGTTTCAATTTTCTTTTGGATTTTATTTTCAAAATATGATACGTAATATGACCGGGAAGTTTGAAATATTTTTTCAAGATTTCATCACACTCATGAACATGAACAAAGTCCTAGACATCAACAAGGTTTAATAAGATTGATATGATAGATATATCAACAAGTGCCTGTGAAGTGACTTGGTGCTGGGGTTGGATAGAACTGCGAAGTTAAGCATGCTCGGGCTGGAGTAGTGTGAGGATGGGTGACCTTTCAGGAAGTTTGACCACAGAGTGTGATTTGACTTGAGTTTAAGCATATTGACCCGAGATTAAGCCATAGTGACCCGAGATTAAGAAAAAAACGAAAAAAAATTGAAATTTTTTTTGAATCTTTTTTAAATAAAATTGTTAGTAATGGCGCACTTCTATGTGGTGCGCCATTACTAAGCCAGATAGTAATGGCGCACCAAATAGGCATAGTAATGGCGCACCAGGGGTGCGCCATTAGTATTAATTACTAATGGCGTGGTGCTAGTGGCGCACGTGTAGTGCGCCATTAGTATCCAAAACAGGTGCGCCACTAGCAGGCCTTTTCCTAGTAGTGAAGCTTGTTAAAGATAGCAACAACTACATATTCCATTTAATCCCAAGAGCGGTCGGGAACTTGACAAATTGCTATCTTCTGTAGACGACAGTCACCATGACCGTAGTTGAAAGTATGGTCATAACCGGTGTGCTCAACCTCTGGGAAGTCTGAGATTTTTGGAAGTGGAACTTGGTGACGAGTGTACACATTCACAAGTTCCCACTTGCAGTTGGACCCAATATAAACAACCCAATCTCCATTTGCGCCTACCCAAGCCTTACCCTCAAGTGATGGCATCTTAACATCACACGTATCATTATCAAGCGGCACCAACTTGCATAAGGTGAGACCTCCGTCGTCCGCGTGCCAGTGAGCAGGATCACGGTGAAGAAGATATGGGAGATCAAACCGCTCTTGGACCCTTGGGTTCGTTGTAATGATGTTATTAGTTGAGTCAAGAATGGTCTTGAATGAACCTGCCATGCTAGCCGAGGTGATGACGTTGCACCGATCAATGAGTTCCTCCACCACGTCATCATTCAGATTGGGGCAAGAATAACGGGGTCGTTTCCAGTCTGTTCCCTCCATGGAGAAGACGATCGAACAATGGCAGAAGTATGGGTGAAGGAAAATGGAGGAGGGAGGAAGAGCGTGCGATAGCAGTTCCAAATCGAGAGGGAAAGGTGAAGAATCGGTGGACGGTTTCCACGGTACACGAAGAGGCGCCCCGACCTACATAGACATCCATTCAGAAATTGTACAAAAGGACTAGCCGTCGTCTCACTGACATGTGGGAATGGGACCACAAGTCAACGAAGAGGCTAGTGGGGAGCGGACGGTCGCCACAGAGGTCACACACTAAAGACAAGGCCGTCCTGTCAGACCTAGCGCCCGCGCGGGATGGCTTCCGTCCCCTACATGAGCGAAGCCACTTGGCACCCACACACGGTTGGTCTGCCACGCCGCTAGGCCAACTCCAGCGTGTGCAACTCGGATGCGCGCTCACTTAGCCCCCTTTCCATCGACGCCCCGGAGCTACACAACCACGGCTACGTGTTTTGCACATCCACCGGCCGGATTTGGAGCGGATCCGGTCGAGTTTGAGCTTGCCCGGTTGTGGGAGGCCGCGCCACGCCATGGACTGACCGGGCACCGGGCCGGAAGGCCCCAGGAAGGCCGCAAGGCCACATGCAGGTACTGACTCCTCCTCTAGCTGCTCGGATCTACACCGTCGGTGGTCCACCGGCAGATACATGAATGGCGGTCGGCCGGGCTCGGTGCTGGCCCAAAAGCTTGTCGGCGCACCATTTCCACTCATTACGTGCGACGACTGCCCAAAGAAGGTCTTGTGCCGCGTGTCTACAATGCCGGAACATCCCGGATGGGTGTTCATCAAGTGCTGAACCGATGAGGTATGTGCTACTTTAGCTTCGGTTGTGCTCTCGGATTAGACTTGTTGTGCTAACTTAAAATTTTATTGTGTAGAATGGATGCAAGTTTTGGTATTGGGAAGAAGAGTACATCGATATATTGATAGAGCGCAATTTACTAGATGTTGTAGCAGTTTTAGCTAGCATAGAGGCTAGAGATGAGACTAGTGCACTTGTTGATAGAATAGAGGCTAGACATGAGACTAGATGCGAGGAAGCAACGTCTACTTATTTACACTCGAAGAAGAAAGAAGCACGCAAGATCGAGCCTCCGCAGATCAACAATGAATGCATCGAGAAGGCACTAATCCAACTTACAGGAGCAGTTATGGAAGTTGGATATCTTCTAAAATGTATTCTTGTGGTTCTTGTTTTCTTTGGCTTGCTTTTCTAGTCAAATTTTGGATGTATTTCCATGTACCAAAAATCAATGATGAAAAAAATATATGTGTTTGCAAAGAAAAATATACATGGCTGGGGTGCGTCCGTGCGTTGGGTGCACGGCCACCGCATCCGAGAAATGGCCCAGACACGCCCCCATTGCCCTACCCAAACGGGCACAATCCAAGCAAAACAGAGGTCCATTTGGGGTCGTGCGTTGGAGTTGGCCTTAAAGTGGGACCGCAGTTGAGGAAATCGACTATCGGGAAACCCCCACCTCGCCCGCCGCGCGATGGCTGAGTTAGAGAAACGACAAGGTTGAAGAGATAGATGTAGCATGGACTCCAAGAAATATGGTGTCAGATGGAAGTCGTGCTGGTGGCGTGTGCCGTACTCCTGGAGGTGAATGCTTGTTATGGCCCATGCCACCCTACTATATAGTAGTAGTTTCGAGGATTCGAGGTGCTGGTTACGTACAGCAAACACATCAACATATGGCCCATGTCACACTATGGACATATTTCCTGGAGTCTGTGCTAGGTTAAAAAGTGTTCTTTGTGAGGGTGGGTGGCTGGTCTCAAGTTTAAAACTTGTTGTATTATGTACATAGACGCAGAGATAGTGCAGCATGTGAAGCTAGTACAAATAGTGTACAATTGTTGATTGGCCTCATCTGATAACTTGTTGCAATGCACGTACAATTATGTATTCAGAAAATATTTTTTGCCTCGTCGCAGCACCAACTCACAGAAGCGACTCGAAAGCCATTCATAAATTTAGTAAGTTTATCACAGGCATATCATTTTATTACATACAACAGGCCATCCACCCAGAACGACAACAAGGATACATTATAAATACTAAAGTTTTCATCACACAACAAATAACAAGCAATGAAATGAACTTCAACTCAACCAATCCTCGGCGTTGTAAACGCTTTCTTTGAACCACAAGTGATTCGCTGGGAAGGGCCAGCTACTGTCAATCTCGAGACCAGCGCAGGACTGATCATCCAGGCTGAAGCGGCCTACTATATCACGACCAGGGTAGGGAACCACCGCAATGTCTGAGGTATAGATACCGTTGCTTCTCATAAATGATAGTAGCGTTGTGTCAATAACAGTTGGATCGCCTTTCACCATCATTGGATAGTTTTGTCCAAGGAAGAGCGAGTTTTCTCTAAGACTATCAATACTGTACTAGGGAGAAGGTGTTGGCGCTAGCACACTAGTATCCATCCCGAGTACCATCCAACGGGTGTTGGAATAGGTCCAGAGAGTGCGACCATGGGAGACAACACTTGCTTCCTTAGTAGTAACATCAACAGTGTGATGTATACACACAAGAAGGGGTGATCCATAGGAATAAGTTTCCAGGCGCCACTGAGTATATGGGCCCTCCTCGTCCTCATGATCGTGATCATCACCATCGTCATCCCGCCCTTGGTTATAAATTTTTTGAAGTATAGGTGGTGGAATGTTCACAGGACCTTGGAGACACAAGAAGAAGGTTAATTAGTAAAGGGAAACTTGCTAACCCGCATGCATGTGGATGAAACAATTATAATTATGGTGGAAGACAAACATACCGAAACTACGAGGATCCCATGCAAAAATAGTGCCACGAGTGGTGGCAGCAAACACAAGACCCTCGTATTGAATTGCATCACAGTACACATCCGTGTATAGAAACTGATTTTTGAGCAATATCCATCCAGTCGAACCACGACGGACGGCAACAAGCTTGTCGAAGATAGCAACAACTCCATAGTTCCTGTAATGCCAAGAGAAGTTGGGAACTCGACAAATTGCTATCTTCTGTAGAAGACAGTCAACATGATCGTATTTGAACGTGCGTAGAATACATGTGTGCTCAACCTCTGGGCAGTCTGATATTTTTGGAAGTGGAACCCGGTGACGAGTTTACACATTCACAAGTTCCCACTCGCAGTTGTACCCAATATAAACAACCCAATCTCCATTTGCGCCTGCCCAAGCCTTTCCTTCAAGTGATGGCATCTTAACATCATACATATCATTATCAAGCAGCATCAACTTGCACAAGGCGAGGCTTCCCTCGTCCCCATGCCAGTTAGCAGGGTCACGACGAAGAAGATAGGGGAGATCAAACCACTCCTGGACCCTTGGGTTCCTTGTAATGATGTTATTAGTTGAGTCAAGAATGGTCTTGAACGAACCTGCCATGCTAGCCGAGGTGATGATGTCACATCGATCAATGAGTTCCTCCACCACGTCATCTTTCAGGTCGGGGCAAGAATAACGGGGTTGTTTCTAGCCTATTCCCTTCATGGAGAAGACGATCGAACAATGGCAGAAGGAAGGGTGAAGGCAAATGGAGGAGGGAGGAAGAGCACGCGACGGCAGTTCCAAATCGAGAGGGAAAGGCGAACAGTCGGTGGACGGTTGCCAGTTTGCCATGGTACATGAAGAGGCACCTCGGCCTACACGTCCGTTCGGAAATTGTACAAAAGGACTCGCCGTCGTCTCACTGACATGTTGGAACGGGACCACATGTCAATGAAACATGGTGTGTAATTTCTCGTGCAAAATGCAACCTGGCCGCGTTGGCCCGAGGTGCCACATTAGTTATCGACCTTTATATTTTTAACATACAATCTGAGTGGATAGCTCCTATGGTCATAACACATGAGCGGATATATAGGTGGGCTAGGTGGGCAGGCAGCAACAATCTAAGTGCTAAAAGAGTTGATCCTATGCTTGGTTTTGTTTGGATTTTCCAACTATGACCATTGGATAGAGTGAATCAATGGCTTACGTTCAAAGTTATTCTCATACTATAGAATGGTATAGGAATGTGGAGAGATTTGGTTGATTTTATATCGTTGAATAATATAAAATATTATGAGGGCAGACGCTCCACCGTGAGGTTTGTTGCTCCTTCTCGGTTGTCGGGAATCTATGTTCTTCCACTCTTCCATTTAAGACATGAGCTTTGTTCATCCTTTTGCCGACACGTGGGACATCTATATGCCTCCATTTTAAAAATCATACTATATGACTCCATGACACGCGGGACATCTAGCATCAAGGTGGCGTGTCATGCAAGAAAATGGAGATATGTAGTGCGTAAGTGAGTCATGCACTTCGATGGCACCTATTACTACGCAATATTTTTTCTCCTCGATGGCACGTGAATAGTGCACGTACTCAATGACAGAGCACGAGATGGTAGCCATGGACATGGTCGGCCATTTTTGAAGAGAGTACTAATAAATAACTTTGATGTGTCTCGTCAACTCGCAGAACGACGAGAAGCTTGCTTACTACGCCTTCTCCCTCGCCAACGCGTGCGCGGTGGCTCGTAGCACGAGGAGAGACTTTTGCTTACAAGCGGTGGGCGTGCAACAGTTCATTTGGTGTCAGATTGCCAGAAGTACTACTATTGTACCATCATTATTGTTTGACTTCTAGAAGAGGAGAAGAGCCAAGCGCAAGGTCACCTACTAACCTAGTACAGTACTACTATAGCCAAAGCTGGTCCACCTTTTTAGAGCATGGTTAATTCATATAGGCGGCTCTTGCAGCGGCACATCATTTAGACCAAGTGCTCTCTTTGTAGGAACAAATGAAGTGAAACAAAAGTTGGAGTGGATGCTAGATTGCCAATTAAAACATGATTGCATAGGGAAAAATCCTATAGCATTCTATCTTATGAATCAAACGACCAATGTAGGAAAATTATGAGGGGGGTCTCTCCAACAGTGTTCCTCGGCTCGCACCTAGCATCACGGTGGTCGAACTTGGAGTCATTCATCTGGTACACGTGGCATCTCAAATCTGGAAACAAGGTGACGTGACCTCTCACTTCGTCCGCCATTTGAAGCGGCGCACCGGTGGAGGGCTAGCATACTCCAATATTAGGTTGGCTCTATGTGATGTGGCAACTTCATATACTAACGGGATGCTGGCTATACTACTATGGTACTCACACTCCAAGAAGTGACTCGAAAACCATTCATAAATTGAGTCTATGACATGCATTTGCAAATGTACCATTCATTACATACAACAAGTCATCAACACACAACGACAACAAGGATACATGTTAGATTATAGATTATTTCCAACAAAACATTCTAGTAAATACTGAAGTTTTCACCACACAACAAATAACAAGCAATCAAATGAACTTCAACTCAACCAATCCTCGGTGTTGGAAACACTTGCTCTGAACCATAGGTGCTCTAGGAAGGGCCAGCTATTGTCAATATCGAGAGCAACGCATGACTGATCATCCAGGTTGAAGCGGCATATATCAGGACCAGGGTAGGGAACCACCGCAATGTCCGAGGTATAGGTACAGTTGCTTCTCATAAATGGTAGTAACGTTGTGTCAACAGTAGCTGGATCGCCTTTCACCATCATTGGATAGTTTGGTCCAAGGAAGAGCGAGTTTTCTCCAAGACTATCAATACTGTACCAGGGAGAAGGTGTTGGCACTAGCACACTAGTATCCATCCTAAATACCCTGCAACGGGTGTTGGAATAGGTCCGGAGAGGGCGACCATGGGAGACAACACGTGCTCCCTCATTAGTAACAATCTCAGTGCACTATATACAGACAAGAAGAGGTGATCCATCGGAATTAGTTGCCAGGCGCCATAGAGTATATAAGTTCTGCTCGTCCTCATGCTCGTGATCATCACCATCGTCATCTCCCCCTTGGTTATAAATTTTTTCAATTATAGGTGGTGGAATGTTCACAGGACATTCGAAACACAAGAAGGTTAATTAGTAAAGGGAAACTTGCTAACCCGCATGCATGTGGATGAAATAATTATAGTTACGGTGGAAGAAAAACATACCGAAACTACGAGGATCCCATGCAAAAACAGTGGCATGAGTGGTGGCAGCAAACACAAGATCCTCGTATTCAATTGCATCACGGTACTTATCCGTGTACAAAAACTGATTTTTGAGCAATATCCATGGACGAGCCGTGGAATCAGTAACGACAGCAACAAGCTTGTTGAAGATAGCAACAACTTCATAGTTCTCGTAATTCCAAGAGCGGTTGGGAACTTGACGAATTGCTATCTTCCGTAGACGACAGCCACCATGATCGTATTTGGACGTATGTAGATCATCTGTGTGCTCAACCTCATGGCACTTTGAGATTTTTGGAAATGGAATCCGCTGACAAGTGTACACATTCACAAGTTCCCACTCGCAATTGTACCCAATATAAACAACCCAATCTCCATTTGCACCAGCCCAGGCCTTACCCTTAAGCGATGGCATCTTTACATCACACGTATTGTTATCAAGCGGGATCAACTTGCACAAGGCGAGGCCTCCGTCGTCCGATCAATGAGTTCCTCCACCACGTCATCTTTCAGATCGGGGCAATAATAACGGGATCGTTTCTGGCTTGTTCCCTCCATGGAGAAGATGATCGAACAATGGCAGAAGGAAGGGTGAAGGAAAATGGAGGAGGGAGGAAGAGCATGCGACAACAGTTCCAAATCGAGAGGGGAACGCGAAGAGGCGGTGGACGGTTGCCACGATACACAAAGAGGCGCCCCGGCCTACATAGATGTCCGTTTGGAAATTATACAAAAGGACTCACCATCGTCTCACTAACAAGTTGGAACGGGACCACATGTCAACAAAACATGGTGTGTAATTTCTCGTGCAAAATGCGATCTGGCCGCGTTGGCCCGAAGTGCCGCATTATTTCTCGACTTTATTTTTTTAATGGCGTGCCGTTCAATTTTGAAGCAACTGGTACTGTATGCAGAGAAAATATAAACTACTCTACCACTACTCCACCTCTAGTACTAGTAGTATAAAAAAGATATATAGGCTGGAGCTTCAGCGCTTTCTTGCTAAGGGCTGCCCACTTGCTTCTCACACTATCACCCTCTCTCGAGATCTAAAATAGACGGCCTCTCTCTCCCTCCTCATCGGTGGTCACAGATCCGCCTGGGAAGAAAAGGACGTGCAACGTTGACGCACTCCTCGTCGGCAAGCGAGGTCACGCACTGACGGCAAGGCCACCCTCTCAGACCTAGCGCCCGCGCGGGATGGCCTACGTTCCCAAGCTCGCTGCCGTAGTGTGTGCGGAGGACAATGACCACGAGCGAAGCCACTTCCCGCCGACCCTCAGGTACGCTACCTCTTTTTGAACCATACCCTTGTTCTATTGCCCCATCTGCCACATCGCTGCATGTGGATCTTTGTCCACTCCACCATCTTCCCAATTTGCTATCCTCTGTTCTGCTGGTCACACAGACTAAAACCTTAATTTGCACTATTAAAGGAAACCCTACTACATGCAGACTAATCCATGTCTGGGTTGAATAAGGAAAGGAAGGGAGACTGTACTATCCAAGATAGTAGGCATCGAACCCGCATCTAGGTTGAAAAGGAAAAAAATCAGTAGCTAAGGAATGAGTCTCGTGTCTCTTGGTTGAAGAAGGGTATAAAGGCATGACAACGCAATAGAGAATGACCAGGTTGATCGGTTTGTTGTTCTCACATAGGAAAAAGGAGGCTAAAGAGAAAAAAATGGGACGTGATCCACATAGGCCAGATTAACCACACTAATCGGTGAGTTGAGGTACTCTGTTGCCTCGACAAATATGTTGGAGATATTATTATGACCCTAGGTGTCCTAGGGGATCATCTAGTAATTTAGCCATGATTTGTGTTCCCAGTGTGATGATTCTGGCCATCATTCTCGAAAGCATCCCGTGATGCTACTTAGTAGTAGGTATTCTACTCCTTGGGTTTTGAACCCGAGATTCACTCTACTTACTTCATGTTGATAGGGTTTGCTAGTTCCTTTAGGATATTAGTAACCTTTGCGATAGTCCTCGAGGTCCGTGGTATATCGTTCTTCCAATTACCATGAACCATTCTTGGCAGGAGTTCTTCTGAACCAAAAGATGACAACAAGAGTGCTCTCGATGAGTTCTCCATGCTATATTGTGACTCTGCCAGTTCTACCTCTCTGCATGGGTTATCCGGAAGAAACATGTTGAACTTGGTTCGGCATACTAATCTATGCATCCACAACTCAGAAAAACATATGTTCCTTTGGGTTGTCCCTCTTTAGTTGTCTTCTGACCCTCGTCTATCAATTGATAGTCAAGATTATGTGTGCATTCGTGTTATCGATGCTTATTATTCTTGTGGTCCGTCGAGCCATTCTATTCTGGAATGACTAGGAGAAACAAACTCCAGTACCTCTTCCATATTCAGGATTGGGTCAAAGAAGTTGTGCTCCGCAGAACAAATTGCTAATCCAGCTTCTGCTCTGTTCTACCTTGGAGTATTACCATCTTTTATATCGGGATTGTTATAGGAATTGCACACCATCCTATGAACTATTGGTACAGTGATACTTCTCGCCATCATTACTCATTCCTCGGTTCCGTGTGGTTATAACCGGAATGTCGACAAGTGAATCGTGATGTGTGAAATCAATACTCCTAGCAACCTTGTTGCTTGGTAGTTAAATGGACAATAACCTCATTCTTAACGTGTTTGTTCTTGAATCATCATTCTAAGATTTATCGTGCTACCTTGTCCATCTTCCTGGTGCACATTTCGATTGATGAGTTAGGATTTTGTCAAGTCCTCGCTCATTTGATCATATCGTCTTGCCCTGAAAGGCAAGATTGTTCTCGAGCTTAGTAACATACCGGTGGTTCGTGACTTTCCAAATATCTTCTTGGAAGCGTTACCGGGTTATTTCCTGACTGTTATGTTGGGCTCGTGATCAAGTTGGTTTCTTGTGAACCACCCTTTCTCCAAAAATCGGTGTTAGATATCCCTGAGCTAGTTGGTTAAGCTAGACAACAACTTGGAGAGTTGGAAGATAAAAGCTTGCCTGACTTAGTTCGTTCCAAAGGGATATTCTAGTGTAGTGTGTGTTGAAGAACGATGATATCTTCATCGATTGGTCCCTATGATCAGTTGCTGGACCTATTGTCTCATCAATCCTTTGATTTGAGTGTGGGCTATCGTCAAATCAAATCAGTACCAACGATGCTCGTAATGTTGTCTTACTCGTGGTTGATCCCTCGAGCATACACCCTTACATCTTTGGTCTGACCAATGCTATCACTTGTTCACTTAACTATGGAATTCCTTTTAAAAGGAAACCCAGATGAATTGTTGTTGAGCCCATTGACAACATCCTTATCTCCTCCATGGTCTTGTTGGACAACAGGTTAGTGTTGGAAACTTTTGAAGCATTTTCTTCATGCTAGCTCATGAAGTATTTGTTTGATGAAAGGAGTGACTTCCTCTTATACACGTGCATTTGGTGAAAGTTGCCGCCGTGAATTTGAGAAAGTTAGTTTTGCTTCCTCTGGAATCATCCCAAGTCAGTCATGCATATGTGCAAAGTATTCTATGGTTTGGAGACTTGCAACCTTCATTCCATATGTGTTCCGAGCACACCAAGCCACTGATTGATTTGTTCAAGGAGAAGAAGTTCCTTCTTAAGCATGCCTTATGCAAGGACTTCAATAACCTCGATTATGGTTCCCCACCTGAACTCGGTAGTGCTTTGTTGTAAGACTACCATGTGATAATGTTTTGTCTAGGACAACGTGTTCACATGTTTGTAGCAGAACCAGCTCATGTTTTGGAGCTTGCTATCATAGTTCATTCCCTGAGAATCTCGCAACGTCATCTCGTCGATTTGTGTTGCAAACTTTCATTTTTCTCCCTAGACTCGATGAGTCTGGAATATCCTGACACCAACCAGATCTGAGTCTCAGGCAGATATGATGGTTGGAACATTTCCCAAGAACTTTAATATTGGTCCCTCGATAACCGGTAAAGTGGATGTCGTGGCCAACACACCCAGCCGAAGGACCTATTATTGTAGTATCTTGATTGAAGAAGTTGGCCACCTTCCCATAAGGACTTCGTAGGATTTACTCCTTAGATGTTCCTTAAGGACTTTCTTTTGTGCTCCCGAAGTCCAACCTTTTACTTGATGTTCTGGGAATCAAACCATTTTAATTAATGGGTTGCACTAGAACATCAAGGAGAACATTAGAAGCGGAGTGCTAAATGTCTCTTGGTCGATCATCCAGATTTTATTTCCTTGGCCCCGCCAAGGGTGAAATCTGAGAAAGTGTTATCTTCCTTTGCATCTGCATCGTCCATCGTTGTTCATCATGGTGGTATGTTGTGTTGCCAGGATCCTTGACACGGATGTTGGTAAAACCTTGATGAATATGGAAATGCTCAAGTTCTTGAGAGCACGCACAAGCGCTAGGTATTATCATCGACACTAATTGGGATGCTCTCAGTTTCCTCGGCAATGCTATGATCCTTTCAACCAGCGAATTCACTCTCTATTGTTGGGTTCTTCCCTAGTTACCCGAATCATTCCCAGCATTTGCATTTTGTTCCCAGCTTGCACCGCCAATGTGCCATTCTACCATGGGTCTCTTCCATTTCCGGTGGTAAGCAAATTCACCCATTAC
>NC_057803.1:149688429-149715111 GCF_018294505.1 Triticum aestivum | reverse complement strand
TTGTCTACTTAGTGAGTCCTCGTCATCTGTCTCACTCCATTTCTTCAGATGTATGCTTCGTGTCTCAGCTCAGGAGATGTTGCTATGACTCATCTTGTGAGCTGATCCTAAGTTGATTGATCTTCGAGAAGATCGATTCTTCCGGAGTTGTCCTTTTCCTCTTGCTGTCATGTTAGTTGGAGTTCTCAAAGCTAGACGTCAAGACAAAGATGGTGATTGAATCAACGTTCATTTGAAGTGCACCCTGGATCATGAAGATTATACTAGTTTGCGTTTTCCCTTCACCTTACCCTACGCTTGAATCTCGGGACGAGATTTTTGTTTAGTGGGGGTGAGTTGTCACATCCCTGGTCCTGTTATGCACTAGGCTAGACCTCATGTGAGCATCATGTTTTAATTCAAATGAAATTTGAATTGAGGAATTTTCAAAGCCTCAGAAACCTTCTAAAAATGATCAACATTAAAATCTCCTCAAAGAAGTCCAAGAAAATGTTCCTCCTAGTCTCTGAAAATATTGCAAAGAGGTAGAACTCAAAACAATATTTTTGGTATCTCAGAGTTAATTATTTTGGGCCTTTGAATTAAATAAATAGCTATTTGCATTGGATATATATATTATATATAAATAATAAATGTCCAATAATTACTGGAACATTTTTATGTGGTTTGGTATATTTTAGTTCTAGCCACATAATTATTTTCAGGATTTTATAAAATGGTTTAGTATTTTTACTAAACCAAAACAAAGCAGAACAAAATAGAAAACAATAAATAAAAGACAGAGGAGAGAAACCTTACCTGGACTTACCTCTGCAGCCCACCAAGCCCACCTGGACAGCCCAACACTGTGCAGCCCAACCACCAGGGGGCATGCCTGTCTTCTTCCCGTGCCAGCGCATGAAGCAGCTCGGTGGCGAGCACCGCCACCGCGCTTGGCCACCTCCTGCCTGGTTGCCTCCCTCCTCGACGCCCGGAGACGCCACGCGCCTCCCCGACCCCCTCTCACTTCTCCCTCGCTCTCCGGACCTCCCTCCCCCTCGCTCCTCTGCTTCCCCTCCCGTGACCGAATGGAGCCCGTCGTCGCCGACCAGCGCTCGCGCGGCCACAGCCACCGTCTCGCCTCCCCGACACCTCCCAAAGCTCCGCTGTTCCGCCCTCGTCCTCCTCGTCGTCTCACGCGACCAGAAGGGCCCCGAGCAGCCGCCATCGCCATCGTCTTCAAGCTTCGGCCCCGGCGCCCTTCTCCGTCGATTCGGCCACTCCGGCGCGCCCCCGAGCCCACTAACCCTCCCTGCAGCTTCGCGGTGAGCCGCTGACCCGTTCCCCTCTTCTTCCCATGCCGTTTGGCCGCTCTAGCCATTGCTTCCGCCGGATCCGAGAGCTCGCCGCCACCGTGCCTCGTCACCGTCGTGGCCAGAGCCACCGTGGCTCAAAGCCGGGCACACCACCGTGCTCCAAACCTCACCAAGAGCACGTAGAACCCACCAGCTTCCCCTCCCGAGCACCACAACGCCAAACCCGCAGGTGCCCGAACTCCGGCCGCCGCCTTGGAGCTCGCCGCCGTCAACTCAGGCCACCCCAGCTCCTCCCGTTCGCTCCATTAGATGCGCTGCTTTGCCAGCTAGCCGTAGCCGCAAACCACGAGTAAAACGGTGCCCTGTAGCGCAAACCCGACGCGGACGCTACCGCGATCTGAGGTTGCCGGCGATTAAATGCCGGCAGCTGACATGGCGCTGATTTAGTTAGCACTAATGACCACGCTAAACACCCCCACAGCCACTGACAGTGGGCCCCACCCCTGGTCAAACCCCAGTCAGCGCTGGGTTTGACCGAGATTAGCTCCTGTGTCACTGACGTGTGGCCCCCACACGTCAGGTTTGACCTGGGGCGCCTAGTTGACCCTGCTGACGTCACTGTGACGTGGTGCTGACGCCATAATCATTTCTGGATTTAATATTATTCAGGAAATTCCAGAAAATGCCTAAAACTTCTAAAAATCATAGAAAATTAACCGTAACTCCAAATTAAATAAATTATATATGAAACATTATCAGAAAAATTCAAGGAATCCATCTGTACCACTTTCATGCATGTCAGAACAAATTATAGGTGCTGTTTAGCACAAATCAATTAAATGGCATTTGAATAATCACATATGGAGTTTGAATTTGAATATTATATTCAAACCAACTTCATTTAATCTGTTGCTAGTTGCATTAGCTCAAAACACATTCATATTGCCATGTCATGAGCATGCATCATATTGTGCATTGCATTGATTGTGTTCCGTTCTGTGTTGCCGGTATTTGTCCCCTCTCGATGGACGCGATACCGATGATGTGATCGTTGACACTGATGAAGACTCAATGTTATCTTCAGAAGTGCCAGGCAAGCAAAACCCCCTTGTTCATTCCGATAAAATCCCACTCTCTCGCCCCTGCTCTCTTTTACTGCATTAGGACAACAACGACATATTTGTTACTTGCTGCGGTAGCTGAACCCCTTTATCCTTTGCATGACCTGTCATTGCCACAGTAAATAGATGAAACCCACTAGCATGAGTAGGAGTTGTTTGAGCCCTGATGTGCCTACTCATTCATGCTTGTTTGTCATGCCTGCTACTGCTTAGAGTTGAGTCAGGTCTGATTCATCGGGGATGAATCAGAGGCGTGTGAACATGTCCTACTGTGTGTGAGCTAAGTGTGTGAACACGATTTGGTAAAGGTAGCGGTGAGAGGCCATGTAGGAGTACATGGTGGGTTGTCTCATTGCAGCCGTCCTCAGGAACTGAGTTCTGTGTTTGTGATCCATGAACAGCTACTACCACACATTGGGTTCCGGTAACTCGACCCCTCTCGACTTATTAATCAACATGATCTTTGTCCAGGAGTTGCAACTAGTTTCTGGTGTTTGTAGGTAGTGTTAGTAGTCTACCAAGTGGCACCCGGTACAGGTGGGCTTGGGACAGACTAGGCACAGTGGCCCGGTGTACCAAGTGGCACCCGGATGGTGGGCTTGGGAACCCTGCTCACATCGTTTGGGGCCGTAAGCGACACCCCGGCCGGATCTCCTTGCGGATGGAACCCGAATAGGCGATAAACCTGGACTAGAGACTTGTTCGGTTAGTCAGGTCGTGGCCGACTCCCTCGCCCGGCTTCCGCTTGAAGGTTGCCGAGGTACATGACGTGTACAGGGCGGTAAGTGGCGGGAGCGTGTGTGAAGAAGTACACCCCTGCAGGGTTATCATTATCTATTCGAATAGCCGGATTCCTCGGATATGGAAACTTGGACCCCTTGCATAGTTCATAGACAAGTGAAAGTGGATACTCTAAAATACGCGAGATAAGCGTGAGTGCTATGGATGGCGTTCTCGTAGGGAGACGGAAGCGGATCCATAGTGGTGTATTGATATGGTGAATATGTGGACTCGTGTGCGCCACCTCAAAAGAGTTACTTGCAGTCGTAGTTCAGGATAGCTACCGAGTCAAAGCTGGCTTGCTGCAGTCAAACTCCACCATCCCCTTTGTTGATAATGATGCACATGTAGATAGATCTGATGTAAGTCTTGCTGGGTACATTTGTACTCACGTTGCTTAATTTATGTTTTGCAGAGAGACTTCAGTCTCGCTAGTAGTTCCACGTGGACTTCGCCGTTTAGCTTGTTACCTCAGCTACGATCTTGTGCCCTCGGCAGGATCTGATAGATAGTCAGGCTTCTCAGCCTTTTTCATTTATAGATGTCTGTACTCAGACATGATAGCTTCCGCTTGTGCTTTGACTTGTATGCTCTGATTGTTGGGTCATGAGACCCATGTTTGTAATATCTCGCTCCTCGGAGCCTAATGAATAAATTACTTGAGTCGTAGAGTCATGTTGTGATGCCATGTTGTATTTGCACATATCGAGCATATTGTGTGTATGTTATTGAAATGCTTGGTATGTGTGGGATCTGACCATCTAGTTGTTTATCTTTAGTAGCCTCTCTTACCGGGAAATGTCTCCTAGTGTTTCCACTGAGCCATGGTAGCTTGCTACTGCTCCGGAACACTTAGGCTGGCCGGCATGTGTCCTTCTTCGTTCCTGTGTCTGTCCCTTCGGGGAAATGTCACGCGATGAATACCGGAGTCCTGTTAGCCTGCTACAGCCCGGTTCACCGGAGTCCTGCTAGCCCAGTGCTACAGCCTGGGTTCACTCGCTGATGACCGACACGTTCGATGCTGGGTCATGGATGACTGTCCCTGTATGTTTGTGCCAGTTTGGGTTTACGACTAGCCATGTCAGCCCGGGCTCCTTATCATATGGATGCTAGCGACACTGTCATATACGTGTGCCAAAAGGCGCAAACGGTCCCGGGCAAAGGTAAGGCGACACCCGTGGGAATACCGTGCGTGAGGCCGCAAAGTGATATGAGGTGTTACATGCTAGATCGATGTGGCATTGAGTCGGGGTCCTGACAGCGTTGGTATCAGAGCTTGACTGCCTGTAGGATTACCAAGCCAAACTGGTCGAAGTTGAGTCTAGAAATTCTTAGTTATATAAGGGAATTGATTGTGGGATGGAACGTAAGGCTCTTTTTACTCCTTATACCTCATGGCCTTCTGATCTGAGTCATCTTATATTTCCTACGGGGTTAGGAAACTAGGCTTTCTCTTCTTTCTATCAGGATCACGTATTACTAGTCCGTAGACTTATAAGATTGTTCGATTTAAGCTTGAGTCTAGTTCCTACTACTTCTGTATGTTAACTGATGATCTCGAAACCTTGATATTGTGCTTCTGAGTGGTTATGCCACCATTTTTGTGATTGTCTCAAATCTTTTTGAGCATTTACAGCCGTTATGCTGTCCGAGTCATCCCAGGTTTCTAAATAGTCTGAAGCATTTGCAAAATCCCTTCCTCCCGTTCCGATGTTCCTTTGGGCCAGATTAACCACACTAATCGGTGAGTTGAGGTACTCTGTTGCCTCGACAAATATGTTGGAGATATTATTATGACCCTAGGTGTCCTAGGGGATCAACTAGTAATTTAGCCATGATTTGTGTTCCCAGTGTGATGATTCTGGCCATCATTCTCGAAAGCATCCCGTGATGCTACTTAGTAGTAGGTATTCTACTCCTTGGGTTTTGAACCCGAGATTCACTCTACTTACTTCATGTTGATAGGGTTTGCTAGTTCCTTTAGGATATTAGTAACCTTTGCGATAGTCCTCGAGGTCCGTGGTATATCGTTCTTCCAATTACCATGAACCATTCTTGGCAGGAGTTCTTCTGAACCAAAAGATGACAACAAGAGTGCTCTCGATGAGTTCTCCATGCTATATTGTGACTCTGCCAGTTCTACCTCTCTGCATGGGTTATCCGGAAGAAACATGTTGAACTTGGTTCGGCATACTAATCTATGCATCCACAACTCAGAAAAACATATGTTCCTTTGGGTTGTCCCTCTTTAGTTGTCTTCTGACCCTCGTCTATCAATTGATAGTCAAGATTATGTGTGCATTCGTGTTATCGATGCTTATTATTCTTGTGGTCCGTCGAGCCATTCTATTCTGGAATGACTAGGAGAAACAAACTCCAGTACCTCTTCCATATTCAGGATTGGGTCAAAGAAGTTGTGCTCCGCAGAACAAATTGCTAATCCAGCTTCTGCTCTGTTCTACCTTGGAGTATTACCATCTTTTATATCGGGATTGTTATAGGAATTGCACACCATCCTATGAACTATTGGTACAGTGATACTTCTCGCCATCATTACTCATTCCTCGGTTCCGTGTGGTTATAACCGGAATGTCGACAAGTGAATCGTGATGTGTGAAATCAATACTCCTAGCAACCTTGTTGCTTGGTAGTTAAATGGACAATAACCTCATTCTTAACGTGTTTGTTCTTGAATCATCATTCTAAGATTTATCGTGCTACCTTGTCCATCTTCCTGGTGCACATTTCGATTGATGAGTTAGGATTTTGTCAAGTCCTCGCTCATTTGATCATATCGTCTTGCCCTGAAAGGCAAGATTGTTCTCGAGCTTAGTAACATACCGGTGGTTCGTGACTTTCCAAATATCTTCTTGGAAGCGTTACCGGGTTATTTCCTGACTGTTATGTTGGGCTCGTGATCAAGTTGGTTTCTTGTGAACCACCCTTTCTCCAAAAATCGGTGTTAGATATCCCTGAGCTAGTTGGTTAAGCTAGACAACAACTTGGAGAGTTGGAAGATAAAAGCTTGCCTGACTTAGTTCGTTCCAAAGGGATATTCTAGTGTAGTGTGTGTTGAAGAACGATGATATCTTCATCGATTGGTCCCTATGATCAGTTGCTGGACCTATTGTCTCATCAATCCTTTGATTTGAGTGTGGGCTATCGTCAAATCAAATCAGTACCAACGATGCTCGTAATGTTGTCTTACTCGTGGTTGATCCCTCGAGCATACACCCTTACATCTTTGGTCTGACCAATGCTATCACTTGTTCACTTAACTATGGAATTCCTTTTAAAAGGAAACCCAGATGAATTGTTTTGAGCCCATTGACAACATCCTTATCTCCTCCATGGTCTTGTTGGACAACAGGTTAGTGTTGGAAACTTTTGAAGCATTTTCTTCATGCTAGCTCATGAAGTATTTGTTTGATGAAAGGAGTGACTTCCTCTTATACACGTGCATTTGGTGAAAGTTGCCGTCGTGAATTTGAGAAAGTTAGTTTTGCTTCCTCTGGAATCATCCCAAGTCAGTCATGCATATGTGCGAAGTATTCTATGGTTTGGAGACTTGCAACCTTCATTCCATATGTGTTCCGAGCACACCAAGCCACTGATTGATTTGTTCAAGGAGAAGAAGTTCCTTCTTAAGCATGCCTTATGCAAGGACTTCAATAACCTCGATTATGGTTCCCCACCTGAACTCGGTAGTGCTTTGTTGTAAGACTACCATGTGATAATGTTTTGTCTAGGACAACGTGTTCACATGTTTGTAGCAGAACTAGCTCATGTTTTGGAGCTTGCTATCGTAGTTCATTCCCTGAGAATCTCGCAACGTCATCTCATCGATTTGTGTTGCAAACTTTCATTTTTCTCCCTAGACTCGATGAGTCTGGAATATCCTGACACCAACCAGATCTGAGTCTCAGGCAGATATGATGGTTGGAACATTTCCCAAGAACTTTAATATTGGTCCCTCGATAACCGGTAAAGTGGATGTCGTGGCCAACACACCCAGCCGAAGGACCTATTATTGTAGTATCTTGATTGAAGAAGTTGGCCACCTTCCCATAAGGACTTCGTAGGATTTACTCCTTAGATGTTCCTTAAGGACTTTCTTTTGTGCTCCCGAAGTCCGACCTTTTACTTGATGTTCTGGGAATCAAACCATTTTAATTAATGGGTTGCACTAGAACATCAAGGAGAACATTAGAAGCGGAGTGCTAAATGTCTCTTGGTCGATCATCCAGATTTTATTTCCTTGGCCCCGCCAAGGGTGAAATCTGAGAAAGTGTTATCTTCCTTTGCATCTGCATCGTCCATCGTTGTTCATCATGGTGGTATGTTGTGTTGCCAGGATCCTTGACACGGATGTTGGTAAAACCTTGATGAATATGGAAATGCTCAAGTTCTTGAGAGCACGCACAAGCGCTAGGTATTATCATCGACACTAATTGGGATGCTCTCAGTTTCCTCGGCAATGCTATGATCCTTTCAACCAGCGAATTCACTCTCTATTGTTGGGTTCTTCCCTAGTTACCCGAATCATTCCCAGCATTTGCATTTTGTTCCCAGCTTGCACCGCCAATGTGCCATTCTACCATGGGTCTCTTCCATTTCCGGTGGTAAGCAAATTCACCCATTACGTTGTCTTCAACAAGGTAATCCACATCATCCAAGTCCGAGTATGCCATTCTACTGACCCCCTCCAAACGATCGCTCGAGAATTGCCTTAGGCTGGTTTAAAGAGTTTCAATGATCTCTGAATCAAAGGTAATTCTTTTTGCCACTTAAGGTACTAATCTACGAATCACCCTCCTCCAGGATGTTCCGCTGTGGCATCATGGCAACTCAACTCTTCGCTACGTTGACAACCGTTCACCACCCTCTTAGATGTGGAATTTTTGTCTACTTAGTGAGTCCTCGTCATCTGTCTCACTCCATTTCTTCAGATGTATGCTTCGTGTCTCAGCTCAGGAGATGTTGCTATGACTCATCTTGTGAGCTGATCCTAAGTTGATTGATCTTCGAGAAGATCGATTCTTCCGGAGTTGTCCTTTTCCTCTTGCTGTCATGTTAGTTGGAGTTCTCAAAGCTAGACGTCAAGACAAAGATGGTGATTGAATCAACGTTCATTTGAAGTGCACCCTGGATCATGAAGATTATACTAGTTTGCGTTTTCCCTTCACCTTACCCTACGCTTGAATCTCGGGACGAGATTTTTGTTTAGTGGGGGTGAGTTGTCACATCCCTGGTCCTGTTATGCACTAGGCTAGACCTCATGTGAGCATCATGTTTTAATTCAAATGAAATTTGAATTGAGGAATTTTCAAAGCCTCAGAAACCTTCTAAAAATGATCAACATTAAAATCTCCTCAAAGAAGTCCAAGAAAATGTTCCTCCTAGTCTCTGAAAATATTGCAAAGAGGTAGAACTCAAAACAATATTTTTGGTATCTCAGAGTTAATTATTTTGGGCCTTTGAATTAAATAAATAGCTATTTGCATTGGATATATATATTATATATAAATAATAAATGTCCAATAATTACTGGAACATTTTTATGTGGTTTGGTATATTTTAGTTCTAGCCACATAATTATTTTCAGGATTTTATAAAATGGTTTAGTATTTTTACTAAACCAAAACAAAGCAGAACAAAATAGAAAACAATAAATAAAAGACAGAGGAGAGAAACCTTACCTGGACTTACCTCTGCAGCCCACCAAGCCCACCTGGACAGCCCAACACTGTGCAGCCCAACCACCAGGGGGCATGCCTGTCTTCTTCCCGTGCCAGCGCACGAAGCAGCTCGGTGGCGAGCACCGCCACCGCGCTTGGCCACCTCCTGCCTGGTTGCCTCCCTCCTCGACGCCCGGAGACGCCACGCGCCTCCCCGACCCCCTCTCACTTCTCCCTCGCTCTCCGGACCTCCCTCCCCCTCGCTCCTCTGCTTCCCCTCCCGCGACCGAATGGAGCCCGTCGCCGCCGACCAGCGCTCGCGCGGCCACAGCCACCGTCTCGCCTCCCCGACACCTCCCAAAGCTCCGTTGTTCCGCCCTCGTCCTCCTCGTTGTCTCACGCGACCAGAAGGGCCCCGAGCAGCCGCCATCGCCATCGTCTTCAAGCTTCGGCCCCGGCGCCCTTCTCCGTCGATTCGGCCACTCCGGCGCGCCCCCGAGCCCACTAACCCTCCCTGCAGCTTCGCGGTGAGCCGCTGACCCGTTCCCCTCTTCTTCCCATGCCGTTTGGCCGCTCTAGCCATTGCTTCCGCCGGATCCGAGAGCTCGCCGCCGCCGTGCCTCGTCACCGTCGTGGCCAGAGCCACCGTGGCTCAAAGCCGGGCATACCACCGTGCTTCAAACCTCACCAGGAGCACGTAGAACCCACCAGCTTCCCCTCCCGAGCACCACAACGCCAAACCCGCAGGTGCCCGAACTCCGGCCGCCGCCTTGGAGCTCGCTGCCGTCGACTCAGGCCACCCCAGCTCCTCCGGTTCGCTCCATTAGATGCGCTGCTTTGCCAGCTAGCCGTAGCCGCAAACCACGAGTAAAACGGTGCCCTGTAGCGCAAACCCGACGCGGACGCCGCCACGATCTGAGGTTGCTGGCGGTTAAACGCCGGCAGCTGACGTGGCGCTGATTTAGTTAGCACTAATGACCACGCTAAACACCCCCACAGCCACTGACAGTGGGCCCCACCCCTGGTCAAACCCCAGTCAGCGCTGGGTTTGACCGGGATTAGCTCCTGTGTCACTGACGTGTGGCCCCCACACGTCAGGTTTGACCTGGGGCGCCCAGTTGACCCTGCTGACGTCACTGTGACGTGGTGCTGACGCCATAATCATTTCTGGATTTAATATTATTCAGGAAATTCCAGAAAATGCCTAAAACTTCTAAAAATCATAGAAAATTAACCGTAACTCCAAATTAAATAAATTATATATGAAAAATTATCAGAAAAATTCAAGGAATCCATCTATACCACTTTCATGCATGTCAGAACAACTTATAGGTGCTGTTTAGCACAAATCAATTAAATGGCATTTGAATAATCACATATGGAGTTTGAATTTGAATATTATATTCAAACCAACTTCATTTAATCTGTTGCTAGTTGCATTAGCTCAAAACACATTCATATTGCCATGTCATGAGCATGCATCATATTGTGCGTTGCATTGATTGTGTTCCGTTCTGTGTTGCCGGTATTTGTCCCCTCTCGATGGACGCGATACCGATGATGTGATCGTTGACACTGATGAAGACTCAATGTTATCTTCAGAAGTGCCAGGCAAGCAAAACCCCCTTGTTCATTCTGATAAAATCCCACTCTCTCGCCCCTGCTCTCATTTACTGCATTAGGACAACAACGACATATTTGTTACTTGCTGCGGTAGCTGAACCCCTTTATCCTTTGCATGACCTATCATTGCCACAGTAAATAGATGAAACCCACTAGCATGAGTAGGAGTTGTTTGAGCCCTGATGTGCCTACTCATTCATGCTTGTTTGTCATGCCTGCTACTGCTTAGAGTTGAGTCAGGTCTGATTCATCGGGGATGAATCAGAGGCGTGTGAACATGTCCTACTGTGTGTGAGCTAAGTGTGTGAACACGATTTGGTAAAGGTAGCGGTGAGAGGCCATGTAGGAGTACATGGTGGGTTGTCTCATTGCAGCCGTCCTCAGGAACTGAGTTCTGTGTTTGTGATCCATGAACAGCTACTACCACACATTGGGTTCCGGTAACTCGACCCCTCTCGACTTATTAATCAACATGATCTTTGTCCAGGAGTTGCAACTAGTTTCTGGTGTTTGTAGGTAGTGTTAGTAGTCTACCAAGTGGCACCCGGTACAGGTGGGCTTGGGACAGACTAGGCACAGTGGCCCGGTGTACCAAGTGGCACCCGGATGGTGGGCTTGGGAACCCTGCTCACATCGTTTGGGGCCGTAAGCGACACCTCGGCCGGATCTCCTTGCGGATGGAACCCGAATAGGCGATAAACCTGGACTAGAGACTTGTTCGGTTAGTCAGGTCGTGGCCGACTCCCTCGCCCGGCTTCCGCTTGAAGGTTGCCGAGGTACATGACGTGTACAGGGCGGTAAGTGGCGGGAGCGTGTGTGAAGAAGTACACCCCTGCAGGGTTATCATTATCTATTCGAATAGCCGGATTCCTCGGATATGGAAACTTGGACCCCTTGCATAGTTCATAGACAAGTGAAAGTGGATACTCTAAAATACGCGAGATAAGCATGAGTGCTATGGATGGCGTTCTCGTAGGGAGACGGGAGCGGATCCATAGTGGTGTATTGATATGGTGAATATGTGGACTCGTGTGCGCCACCTCAAAAGAGTTACTTGCAGTCGTAGTTCAGGATAGCCACCGAGTCAAAGCTGGCTTGCTGCAGTCAAACTCCACCATCCCCTTTGTTGATAATGATGCATATGTAGATAGATCTGATGTAAGTCTTGCTGGGTACATTTGTACTCACGTTGCTTAATTTATGTTTTGCAGAGAGACTTCAGTCTCGCTAGTAGTTCCACGTGGACTTCGCCGTTTAGCTTGTTACCTCAGCTACGATCTTGTGCCCTCGGCAGGATCTGATAGATAGTCAGGCTTCTCAGCCTTTTTCATTTATAGATGTCTGTACTCAGACATGATAGCTTCTGCTTGTGCTTTGACTTGTATGCTCTGATTGTTGGGTCATGAGACCCATGTTTGTAATATCTCGCTCCTCGGAGCCTAATGAATAAATTACTTGAGTCGTAGAGTCATGTTGTGATGCCATGTTGTATTTGCACATATCGAGCATATTGTGTGTATGTTATTGAAATGCTTGGTATGTGTGGGATCTGACCATCTAGTTGTTTATCTTTAGTAGCCTCTCTTACCGGGAAATGTCTCCTAGTGTTCCCACTGAGCCATGGTAGCTTGCTACTGCTCCGGAACACTTAGGCTGGCCGGCATGTGTCCTTCTTCGTTCCTGTGTCTGTCCCTTCGGGGAAATGTCACGCGATGAATACCGGAGTCCTGTTAGCCTGCTACAGCCCGGTTCACCGGAGTCCTGCTAGCCCAGTGCTACAGCCTGGGTTCACTCGCTGATGACCGACACGTTCGATGCTGGGTCATGGATGCCTGTCCCTGTAAGTTTGTGCCACTTTGGGTTTACGACTAGCCATGTCAGCCCGGGCTCCTTATCATATGGATGCTAGCGACACTGTCATATACGTGTGCCAAAAGGCGCAAACGGTCCCGGGCAAAGGTAAGGCGACACCCGTGGGAATACCGTGCGTGAGGCCGCAAAGTGATATGAGGTGTTACATGCTAGATCGATGTGGCATTGAGTCGGGGTCCTGACAATTGTACTTTACCCTGTAATAAAATAACTACTCTACTATTGCACTAGCCACTGGATTAGTGTATATTTGTACTATTCGAATGGTGTTGCATTAGCGTATGGACATAAATAAAGTGTGGCAAGCTTTCCCAGATATGTGCTCAAGAAAACTACTACATGTTTTTCTAAATACTAGACGTTTGGGTACTTTAAATTGAACTACGAAAATGTCTTACATTAAGGACAGAGGGTGTAGAGTTCACTCAAATTATCCCGGTAAAGCTAGTCAGACCTTTGTTAAAATTAATGTTCATTATGTTATCGGAGGAGGTATGTATGTTTGTCTCTAATGCCCGTTGACAACATACCTTACATCATGATGTAATGTTAAGTCATTTCCTTTTGTACAGTGTCACTGAATTGTCAAGGCGGTGATGGCATTTTATTTTAGTTGAACTGCACAAAATATGCTTAAAAGAAGAGGAAAGGTCAGGAATCAATCACTCCTTCAGATATATATGCCTTCCTGACATCAGCCGATGTTGCCTTATTTATTCCTTCAAACAGGTGGTTAGAAACAGTCTTGCTACCTTTTCCCATTAAGAAATTGGAATGCTTATATTCATGAGTCTATGCTTCAACTAGTGCCACTTTTATAGTAATCACACTTTCAATATCTATGCAAACAGGGATGCTCGATTTTAGTGGAACTTCACAAAAAGTCCAAATGGTTCAACATTAGGAGCATGTTTTTTTCCAAACCTTTATATCCAATTGGTGGCACTATGAGCTGTTCATTACGAAGGTACATGGTTTGCTACTATATTGCTACTCTTTTTGTACTGTCATTAGATAGTAATACTAGTGGTTTGCATGTGAATTTATTGGTAGGGTGGACCTACAATGGAGGTGCAGTACATGATTCAATGATTGGATGCTCAATTTCGGTTGTATCGATTTCACCTCTTCCGTCACTGGGAACATGTATATCCTTGGTCTGATGAAGAATAGGCGCTATATTTCTGCTCTGAACCAGCAAATCAATTTAGTATGAAATTGTCCAGGGCAAAACATGATTGTATCAAATTGTCCACTACAAAACATGACGGATGCTAAGCGAAAGAGATGTGTTTAAACTGAAAATACAAGGTGGGGTACATGTTTACTAGCTGCTTGATATTTGTGCAGACAGAGATGTCTGCCCGTTGCTATTTGGCAAACAAACAAAGTGACCGCAATTTTGGTTGAACTGCACAAGAGAATAGTATAGTCACGGCATGAAGTGCCATTTAAAAATAGACACAGAAAGATTGGATAGTCACTTCATGGACTGCAGAAAAGTAGTAATGTACTACTTATTGGCCAACAGTAGGTGCTTCATTGCTTTGGTCTGATTATACAATGGGCATCATTTTTCCTAAGTTAAAGTTTGTATTCTGAAAATAGTCTCACCGTGTGATCGAGAGAAGACCAAATCATATTGCAGTGGATGTTCCTCCATCATGTGTGGTTCATTCTCATGGTTCCAGCTGTTGGTGAATGTAGCGACCCGACCTCAGACGGTCAAGTCTCTGTGCTTAAGTGTCATCCCTGGATCGGTATGCTGACACACACAGTACTCGAGGATTTATAACAGAGGTAAATCACATGTATAAAGTAACGTAAATACTATTACCTCAATCCAAATAGCGGAAGTAACAACAAGGTTGTGAGTTCCCATCAACACCAACGACAAAGTTGAGTGTAGAAATCGTAACCCTAACGTATCACTTACTCGTCGTAAGAATCCTGCAACATGAGACATTGCAGCCACAAAGGGTCAGTACATTGAATGTACTGGCAAATTCACACCATAGGATAATGATGAATAATAGCTATCACTACATGCATATATGGCTGGTGGAAAAGCTCTATGGTTATAATGTTTTTGCAAAAAGCCAAATTTTCCCTACTGCAAAGGAATATATTTTATTTAACTACAAAGTTGATTGAAAATATTGAGAAGGTTCCTCCAACTCAATCCCAAATTAACATCAATAACCCAACAAATTATTTAAGTAACATGATGAGATCAATATGATAATCCAAGTACCAGATACTCAATATGTCCATAACCGTGGACAAGGCTAACCATGATTAGTTTGTACACTCTACAGAGGTTTGTGCACTTTTCCCCACAAGACTCGATCTCCTCCGTTGGATTTCTCGCACTACATGGTGTTTGAGAAAGGGATGATCGAGACACAGTCTTTCAGAAGCATTAACTCTCTACTCCGGATAGACTATACCACCTACAACCCACTACATCTGCTAGTCTACCTCTTCAAGAGCTTCACGCAACTTACTCAACTATGCTAGAGCCCATAATAGCTTGTGGCTGCACACGGAAGTTTCTAGCATGAGTAATCTTATGATCCCTTTGAGCCTGGGTGGCATTCCATAGGGTGATCACACGGGTCCTCCGGGATCCCCTTGGGCAAACACTGGGTTCTCCAGGTGCCCGGGCAAACCACTGGGTACTCCAGGGTGCCCCAACCAATCCACCCAGATGTGTATTAAAGTAGCCACCTTAAGTTAACCATTAATGGCAACTCTCACATCTGTCATGAATACACTCAACCAATCCACGTCTACGAGCATAGCATAACAGTATAAGCATAACATAGAAGTAACTCCCAAGGTTTGAATGCAGGATAATAGGTTCCTACCTAATCAACTACTTCCCAATACCCACATGTTATCAAATCCTGACCATGCAATGTTTGAGGGTGAAACTAATGCATAAAAACTGGGTATGAAAGGTATATGATCAAAGTGTGAACTTGCCTTGTACTCTTGATGAAGATGATTCACATTCATAACTCTTGATAGTTCTACTCGTCACACTCCGTTCAATCTATTGTGAGCAAGCAATAGTAACCACACATAAGCAATGACTCAGAAGATCGGGAAGAACGAAGAAGACAGTTCGAAAAACATCAAAACCAAGCAAAAAAATCTTGCAACATAAAATAATTTCTAACAGTACCAAAATTATGTGAATTTGGCCATATCAGAAAGTTTAGTTCAAGAGCTTGGATTTGCAAAAATAATCAACTAAATCGGAGTTACGAAACTCAAGTTATATTCAAAAGAAGTTTGAATATGAATCTGAACAAAATTTGAAAATTGAAAATTTCAAAAAGTTGATGTGACAGGCTCACTGGATAGGTGAAAACAAGACGAAGCTATAGGCGCTGGTTTCATCTAATTTGGATACACGAATGAAAAGTTATGGCTATTTAAAAAATCAGGGCCAAGTTGTTTTACGAAAGAAAAATAGCTACGCCTAAGGTCTAATGTATAAATATGTAGACTAATTGATAATCCAATTATTCTATCATATTGGTCTAGAAATAATAAACTACGAAAGTATAAAAAGAAAAAAACAAAGAAATATATCTTTATAAGGCAGAGAAAAGACAACTTTTGAGAAAAGAGACAATTTCCAGAAGTCGCGTCGGAGAGGAGAAATATATTTTTCTTAAATGAATCTAGTCAGACCAAAATATTGATTTAACCCAAATCGAATGATTTTTGGAGGCTCTATGGGTCTATATTTATAGGTGCAAAAAGGTTTAAGGGTCAAAGGCTAGGCAATGTGGTACTAAACGCAGACGAAAATATACGAAACAAAGAAGAAAAAGGCTAACGCCTCGCACGGGCCTAAAGGCCTCGGCCGGCCGCGCGCCGTACACGGGCTGCATTTTTTTTCCGAAGTCTATTTTTTTCTGAAATTTGTTTCAAAAAGAATAAACATTAACGAAAATAAAATAAAATAAAATAAAATACAAAAGAAAACAAAAGAAAAACGGGCCGGCCTACTGCTATGCTACGCATGTTGGCGGCGGTTAGTTCCAGGCGCACGCGTAGATTTTTTTCTTTTTTTATACAGGCATATTATATATCAAAATTTTATATAGGCACATTAGATATCAAAATTTTCAGAAAAATATTTTCCAACATGAACATTTCTCTAGTACCAAATAAAATTCACAAAAATTCAAATAATTCAAACAGTGCTACTTCTACAATAAAACCCAATAAAAATCACTTTAGAAATACTGAAATGATTTCAAAATTATTTCTCTCCAATTTTCTAATGTACGGAATCATTTTACCCTATTTTCCATTTATTTTATTTTTGGAGAAAATAATTTGAATAAAACCCAAATAACTCCAAATTGAAAATAATTTCAAACGGACTTTAAATTTGATCCTTTTAAACTTCCAACTCGTATTTCATATATTTTGAAGAAGTCATTTTATCTTCTCTCATGAAAATCATTGAGTTGCTTAAAGTTTCTGAATTTGAAATATTTCCAAATAAAATTCAAATCTTTTCAAAAAACCCTTTTCATTTAATTAAATGGAAGAAGTCATATCATCTTCTCTCGAGGGTTTTGTATTTGAAAAGAATTTGAATTCACGGAGATCAAAATGCAAAAAGGTGAAAGTTTGGGAAAGTCCTTTTATTCCCTCTCATTTAACTTTCAAAAAGTTTCGAATTTCACTCAATCAATCACACAATAATCAAACAAACAATCAATCTATTTATTATAACATTCCAAAATTTAGAATTTTGGGATGTTACAGTGAAACCAGTTACCACTACTAGGGAAAACCCTAGTAGTAGCGCTTGAAATATGCATAGCAGTAGCGCTAGGCCCAGCGCTACCACTAAGGCGCTACAACTAACTAGTAGCAGTAGCGCTGGAAAGGGAGCGGTACTGCTAACCTAGTTCTAAAAAGCGTTGCTGCTAAATTTTCCTGTATTTTTAAAAATACAACTTATTTTCATTGTGTGGTTTTATATACAGTACTTTCATCATATGATTTTATGACCATGATTACTTATTATATATAACAGTGGGTGAAATGAACGTGGAGTAGATTCAAGTGGAGGCAATATGTCGTGCATGTCGAAAGTACTACTCTAATCCAAACTTGATCTAGTTTGGATTAGTAGTACTTTCGATGTGCACCACATGTTGGCTTCACTTGAATCTAATCCAAGTTCATTTCACCCATTGTTATATATAATAAGTAATCATGCTCACATAACAACTTAGCATCATGCATCATCAATCATAATAATAAGTAACTCATCATTGGTATCATAATAACAAGTCATACTCATCATCATCGATCATACAACCTCTACTCGATACCACATCATCATCATAGTCATCTAAGCAATCCTACTTAGTTGTTCTTAGCACATGATCATGAGTATTATTAACTAGGACCTACTACCTTCTCTTAGGTAAAATAGCATAAAACAAGATAGGCCCTGACTCTCCATTATGGAGAATGGAGATTATCCCATCTTCAATTCTTGCCTTTTGCACAATGTTGCTTTCAAGTACCTCCTTACGATTGTCCATATAGTTTTTTCCATTCTTTGATTTTCATGTCTCCACTTCTTTTAGAAATCTGATATGGACAGGTGAGATTCGTAGGATGACCTGGCCGTATGTTCAAAACATCAAGGCGACCATTCTGATACATCAGATGAGGCACACAATCATTCGGGATTTTCTGTTGAAAAACATAGTAATAACTTCGTAGTTAGCAATGCAGTTAAGTTTTAAAAGAATTTATGCAAAAGATGCACGGATGTCATAATACTACAAAATCTTACCATGGCATCTACATGGATGTTACCGTAGTTCAACACGTGCACTAGTGGCATGTATTGACCATGATGTGGAGGAGTTTTATAATAGATATAGTAATTCTCAAGATCAGCACAAAATGCGACCAGATGATTTTTCTCCTGATAAGTTAACTCAGAGCCATCAGTGTAGTAGGTTCTATCTACCATGTTTCGCACATTGTTTGAACAATGAAAATAAGCTGTCAATAGAAATAAGCTATCAACTATTTTGAAATGAACAATATAAATTAGTTAATAACTATGTTTGAGAAACTCACATAGCGGTAGAATTGGAAGCGTATCAATAAGGACCCAAATGTCCATATTGTCTTGGTCGATGTCAGGATCACCTAGATCCATGCTGACAAGCATACCCTCATAAAAATCATACATCTTGCAAAGTGCTTCCCAAATTTTGCAACCAAAATGGGTTACGCTCTCAGAATTATACAGATTTACTTCAAAATCCATATCATGATGGGTCCTTAGGTGAATTTTCTTTGTTTCAAAATTTTCATGGTCTTCAAACCCATCCTCTCCAAGACATAGCGTCTTGCATGGCATGGGATAAGCTACTCGGATTGTAAAAGATGAAAAATACACGTTGAAATAGTTGAAGTCATGCTTAATTACGAAAAAACACTTTTCATCGTTGCGTAATGTTTCAACATCGAAGGTCTCGTGGAGCTTAATGCTAAAGCGCTGATCTTTGTCCAGGTGAGGCCTGTCGCATAGACCTCGGTCGTCGTTGCACCAGTTGCACTCCCCTGGGAGACTTTTGTCGTCCAATGACGACATTTCCTACGTTCATAATTCAACGATTAAACTTGTACAATTCAATATATGTACTATAAAAATTAAATTAGATCATTATTATTCATCACGGGTTGACTATCGGTCTGCCGAGTCTATGTGGTGGATACTCTCCCTCACTGATTCCTCTCTGACATTTGCGACCATCAGCGATGGTCGTTACTCCTCCTTCCCCTAGTGCATAACAAAGTTCTAACACAAGGAGAAGAAGGAGAAACAACCCCCACGACAACAGTCGGGATTCTTCTTCCTCTCTCATATATGGTGGATACACTCCCTCATAGATTTTTCAACCATCGGTGATGGTCGTTATTCCTCCTTCCCCTAGTGCATAACAAAGGTCTAGCACAAGGAAAAGAAGCAAAAACGACCCCACGACAACAGTCGGTCTTCTTCGTCCTCTCTTATATATGGTGGATACACTCCCTCACTGATTTTTTGACCTTCGGTGATGGAGCCTCGATAGACTTAAAGTCAACCTGAAATGTCGTTTAATTATTTTTCGAAAAGATCCAGGCCACTCGATATTTCCTACATATTATAGCACAAGTCATGCCAGAATTCACAGAAAAATCCGGCATGACCTTTGCTAAAGAAGGACATATCGAGCGCCTGAAATTTGCCGAAATGAAAATTAATCAACACTCCGGCAAAACATAGGCCACTATAGGAGGTGTAACCTGCAAACATGGCCGGCCACTTGGGCAAGCACATATCCTATTTGAGCAACACAATATATACATGTTTATATCTACATCATATGAGCATTCAAACTTGATGGAGTAGTTTTCCAATTTGAGCATTCAATAAGCAAAACCAAATCATAAAATAAATTATTATTAAAATTAGCATTCATTTAATAAGCAAAACTAAACCATCTCTTTCGTCCATACATCATCAAATATTATCGCTAATAGATCTCGAATAGTATCATACATATAACATCACTAATGCAGCTAAAACCGTAGCGAACGACGTGTATAGGCGCGGGCGGTGGACACCCAAAGATAAGGAACCATCACAGGATCATAGCTCCAGTGAGATCCCTGAAGAACCTCCCAGGTATTGGAGAACCTGTCCTCCAACGCAACCATGTAGCGACGGACGTGCTCATCCACTCGCTGACACGGTGACGTACCACCTCCGCGGGGTCCTCAAGCCTCTGCACCGTCGCTGGCCCACCCGACCGCCACCAAAGAAGGTTCGTGTCAACGACGGGCTGGCTCCTCACCAAGCTACGCCCCCCGGAAGGTAGCACCTCCCAGTACCAGCCCGGCGGAGCCCAGTCCCGGACATGGCTCCTCACCAAGCCCAGGTCTCCTCCGCTGAGTCAACGACGAGGATGCGGGATAGGCATCGTCCACGTCGATGCGGGAATAATTGGTTTAACTAAAAAAATAAACTAGTTCTATTAATTTTCTTACTAAAAATAAACTAGTTCTATAGTAAAAATTTAATTAGATCATCAAATCTCATATACCTAAATTTTCTTACTAAAATAAACTAGTTTTATTAATTCAACTAGTTCAACTAAGCACTTACTATAAATAAAATAAACTAGTACTTACTAAAAATAAACTAGTTTAACTAGTTCTATTAATTTTCTAACTAATTCTATTTAACACTTACTAAAGAACAGTAAAAAACTATATTGATTTTTTTCTATAAACTAAACACCACTACCCTAAATTAGCATCTACTTAATTAGTTACCTAACCTACTTCCGTAACTAAAAAACATCTAAGTTAACTAACTAAATTCACCTAAGTTAATTAACTAAATTTACCTAAGTTGCCTAACCTAATGAACTAAATGGAGGGAGGAGGAGTACCTCAAGGTGGTGGAGGAGGTCGGCGGGGGAGGAGGCCGCGCGGGGAGGAGGCCGGCGGGGGAGCAGAGCCGGTGCGGGCGAGGTTGGCCAGCAGAGGAGGAAGCCGGCGCGGGGGAGGGTGGCCGGCGGGGGAGCAGAGCCAGCGCGGGCGAGGGCAGCCGGCAGGAGAGCTCCGGCGCGGGGGACGGCGGTGCGCGGGGGAGGGAGGCGGCGACGACGGCGGAGAGAGGCGAGTTAGTGTGTGAGGGCGGGGGAGTGAGAGCGAGGTCGAGCGCGGGCCGTTGGGTTGGATAAAGAGCATGCAGTACTAGCGCTTATATGTAGAAAGCGCTACTGCTATGTCCGGTATCAGTAGCGCTTCATACATAAAAGCGCTACTACTATGCCTGGCCTGCCGGCAACGGCCTGGCAATTGTAGTTTTAATGTTTCTTACTAAAACAGCGCAGTGCATAGTAGTAGCGCTTTCTATAAAAAGCGCTACTAATAAGTAGTAGTAGCGCTTTATTATAAAAAGCACTACTACTATGCTACTGTCTATAAGCATTTTCCTAGTAGTGTACGTTTGCAAGAGGAATTGTAGACTTCACAAACAAATTTTTCTTTCAGTCTGTACTGAATGTTGGCCAAGAGAAGCATCCATGTTAGTAGGAAGAACATATTTTTTCCCTAGATCTTTGCTTTTGGAGCTACATATTCGTATATGATCTGTGCATCATTGAGATGCATTAATATGTTGATCTTATGTATGGGAATCGTACTAGTTGGTTTTGAATTTGGGATACTAATGTGAACATATTACGATGCCAGGCCTATGAGTCTCGTGTGAACATTTCAAACGGATCGGCTCTTACTGCTGTGCACAACATGATCCTTATTTCTGTATTCTTAGTGTTTACAAGTTACTAACAGTTCCTTATTTCTGTTCGCTCAGTGTTTACAAGTTACTGATGAATCACTAGCTAGCCTGCTAATGCGCTCCTGGCAGTTTTAGTTGCGACGCAAGATCCGAAGTGGCAGTTTTTTGAATAAAAATGCCTACCTCTGAAGAAACTAACAAGCTGCTCTGAAGAAAACGCCATGCGAATCTGAAGAAATTACCAGCAAAAACGTTCGGAAATGCCCTATCTCCCAGCTAACGTTCATCAGCTAATGCGACCGTACACGTACACCATCCGACCTACTCGATCCTACACGTACACTATCTGACCTACTCGATCCTACACGGATAAATAGCAGATCACGTGCGTACTACCTCCTTTCCGGTTTGCAGGGCTCAATTCAAGAAACGACCAACTCGATCCTACATGAATAAATAGCGGATCACACACGTACTAGTATCTCTTTTCTATTTTGCAGAGCTTAATTCAAAAATCTCACCAACCAAGGTACTCCCTCCGTCCGGGTTTATTAGTCCAGTGAGCCAAAGCAGCAAGACCAAGGCATGACAATAATTAACAGCATGCAGAAGTTTAAGCCTAATTAATTCCGGCGATTTAAGTGGCTGCATGCATGCCCTCGGCTGCGACTCGTTGCATGCTGCTCTATGTACTGGCTGCGAGCGATTCTGAGTGGCTGCATGCATCCGGCCGTAATTAAGGCAGCTAACTGATGTGAAAAAGATGTGCTTTAATTGTTGCGGGCCTTTTTAAATCCGTGGAATCATTATTGACAACGAGAGAGTACCTCATCTGGATGATTCGAGTGCACTCGTTTGACCGTGATGCCGGTGTGCGACCCAGCACGGACGGGACGCACCACTGACGGGATGGGACGGCACAGTCATAATTTTAGTTTTTCTAATTTTCGACGACAAGCTGGCACGCTAAGCCATGCCTGCTTATGCATTGAATTCCGATGACCGCGATAACCGTCGCGTTTCTCGTGACATGCTAGTTCGCCTACCATCCGCCTATAATTACCGTTTCCTGGGCTTCTCCGGTGGCACCATCACCCAACTCGCCCTATCCTCATAAGCCCCCACCGGCCCGACGTCACTCGCCACTTATCCTCGCTCTCGCCACGTCCGCCATGCCCCCGCCCGTCCGTGATAGGCGACGCCGGAGGCGGTCACCGCCGAAACTAGTGTTCCGTTTTTCACCGGAAGGAAGACGGAGGGAGGAGGCATTCTATCGGTCTTTAGATGGCAATGCGGAGTATGAGGAGTTGTTGGAGCACGACCGCTTGGCGGAGGAGCAGCGTATTGCCGATTTGCGCCGCCAGCGGGACATGGAGCAGCAGCGCACCGACACTCTGAGTCGCGAGTAGAGCGCCCACAACTGGGCCGACTACATGGAGGCCGGCGTCCGGCAAATAGCCCTGGAGGCTGTCAGGCACGCACGCGTTCGCAACGCCGAATTTTACTACAAGCTCTTCAAGTGGGTTTCCCGCTTAGAAGCCGAAGATTCGGTGGACCACGCCGGCATGGAAAGGGCCAACGCGCGCAAGCAACACGCCCTATCGCACCTCTGGCATGTCCGAGGTGAGGCGGAGGACGCCGGTGCCGGCGTTTAGTGTGTACCGCAGATGGCGTCCGGTATCGTCTAGTTAGCTAAGAGTAAGTTAGTACTTGTACACTACTAGAGTATTAGTGGGAGTAGAGAGTTAACCTGGCTATGATGGTTGTGAACGTGGAAGTCCAGTACTCTATATCTGGATCAGACATGTTACTTTGCTCCGAATGTTGAACTTTCCGTTTGAACGTATGGAACGGGCTGTTATTTTTATAAATGGGTTGTATTTGTCCGCCACGGGTTTAGAGGCTGACTTGTGGGCCTACCAGGTTGACGTACACAATTAGGAGATGATTGTACGTGGATAGGATGACAGCGGGGACCCACCAAGGTCATGGCAGTACACAAGCAAGTGCCTCCTTATTTCAAGCCAATAAAAATGGCTCCTCCTAATGGATTTCTGACATCTGGTTCCCATGCCATTGTCAACATAGTCAATAAATGAGAGAATTCCACAATGAGCGGCTGACACCAGGGACCCAACAGCTCGCCCAGTTATTTTTGTTTTGGGTTAATTTGATAAATGCCACTCCAAATCCGGTGATTCCGAGAAATGCCACTGCAATTTCCAAACTTTGAAAAATGCCATTTCATGCCATTTCCAGTGGCATTTTTCAAAGTCTGGAGTGGCATTTTTAAAATTTTGCATATTGCAGTGGCATTTTTTAAAGTTTGCAAAAATTGCAGTGGCATTTTTCAAAGTTTGAAAGTTGCACTATGTCGGTGTACTAGAGTAGGGGTACCCTAGTATCCCGAACTCGTGCACGGGCAGTTGCAGTGCCCCGCGGCAAGGCTTGCCGGGTGACCGCCAAGACCCTCGTGGTTCCCTCGAAGACCATTCAAGAACAAAGTACTCAAATCAAGGCCCCGGCAAGAGGAGCTTGCCCGGAAGGCCAACCAAGGCCCCGGCAAGAGGAGCTTGCCGGAAAGGCCAACCCAGGCCCCGGCAAGAGGATCTTGCCGGGAAGAGACAAGGCCCCGGCAAGAGGAGCTTGCCGGAAAGGCCAACCCAGGCCCCGGCAAGAGGATCTTGCCGGGAAGAGACAAGACCCCGGCAAGAGGAGCTTGCCGGGAAGGCCACTCAAGGCATACCAAGAAAGCTTGCCGCGACGCGCCCTGCGTCCCGGCAAGGCCCGGTGAGCAACAAGCTCCCAAACACGACAAGACGACGGCCGCGGCAAGGAGCTTGCCGCGGGAAACCCCCACTTCGTGCCCGCGCTCCAGCACACCTGCTAACGTGTCACTCTAGGACTCTCCCAAGCACACGTGGCAGGAGGCCGTGCAGCTAGGGGTACGCGGTGGCAAGCGGAGATGAAGAGAAGGCCATCGTGGCAAACGGTGGCGCTCCTAACGATCACTTTTTGCACTGTTTAGGAGACTCAGACAGGCATTTAATGCCCTTGTCCCCTGCCGTCAGAGTTAGGTAGGGTGCACTGTGTCGACAGTAGCGGTAGCTGCACCTACCGCATCCTTTTCCATTTTTACCCTTCTAGTCTACGTTGCCACCTGTCGGTGACCCCTTGGGAGTATAAAAGGAGGCCCAAGCGCAACGTAGAGGGGGTTCGGCCAGTTCGGCTCATTTGAAACACCAGAAACACTCCCACGCTCAGTCTGGGAGCGTCCATCGCTCCTGAGCAAGAATTCAATACACACAAACAAGCAGCAGTAGGGTTTTACGCATCCGTGCGGCCCGAAGCTGGGTAAAAACCGCTCGCGTGTTCTGCCTCGATCCGCTCTTTGTGCGGCCTCCGCCCCTCACCGAACCGAAAGGGGCCCTGTCCCCATAGGTGTTGGCGGATCAGCCTTCCCCGACATCTCTGGCGCGCCAGGTAGGGGGGCGTCAAGATTGTGCGAACCCGATCCGGCGTGCACGCGAGCTAGACCTTCATCTTCTTCATCGACATACCACCGAAGAAGAAGACTTCGGCGGCTGCCGTTCCGTCCTCGTGAAGGGTCAGCTGTTTTTCATCGTCATGGCTCCCAAGAAGCAGGCGACCAAAAGAACGACGCCAGTGCGGCGATAGAAAAGCTAAGTCATGCGAAACTTTAGATATTTCCTTTCTATATGAGGTTATCCGCCTCGGAGATCTTGTTCTTTGTATGGAAAACCTGTGCGCGGAGGAACCAACTCGTAGCTAGTTGCGCCCTTACTTTGTTTCGAGTCCGCTCAACAACTTAAGTGAGCTGCGTCTAGTTGCGACAAGGTTTCTTGTCGGTAGCGGCACCGCCAGCAGGCTGCTGAAGTTCCACACTCGGCGCTCGCGGCTAAGGTGCCTGCGCCGACAAGTTCCCTAAAAGCATAGGGTGGACGTACAAAGAGAGGTTGAACAGGAAGATACCATGCACTATTTGTTTGAGATTTCTGCATAGACCTGTATGCCAAGGAGCCTTCTCGGGGCTAGTTGCGCTCCATGTTGCCTCGAGTCCGCTCGGCAACTTGTGCGGTTGTGCTAGAACCAAGAAGGTAAACCTTTCCGGGAGGCGACGTTCCCAAATAGCCGCTAAGGGACCATTCCCTCAAGCGCTGTCAGCTGGATCGTACGCACCGGAAAGCATTCCAGCAGGCATAGGGAATATGTAGCAGAAGTCAAAATTTGCAAGTGAGTTAAGTGCACTTCAGATGCTAATCACTTGTCATGTTTAAACGCAGTTATGGCCCGGGGGCTGGCAACGCCCTTAAGACCAATCTTCTTGGTGTCAAGAACGACGAAGTTCTTCGCCATAAGCCTTCTCGGCAACAAGCTTGCCGGAAGCCAGCATCGAGAACGTCAAAGTTCTCTGCTGAAGATAAAAGCCTTCTCGGCAACAAGCTTGCCGGAAGCCAGCATTGAGAACATCAAAGTTCTCTGCTGAAGATAAAAGCCTTCTCGGCAACAAGCTTGCCGGAAGCCAGCATCGAGAACGTCAAAGTTCTCTGTTAAAGATAAAAGCCTTCTCGGCAACAAGCTTGCCGGAAGCTAGCATCGAGAACGTCAAAGTTCTCTGCTGAAGATAAAAGCCTTCTCGGCAACAAGCTTGCCGGAAGCCAGCATCGAGAACGTCAAAGTTCTCTGCTGAAGATAAAAGCCTTCTCGGCAACAAGCTTGCCGGAAGCCAGCATCGAGAACGTCAAAGTTCTCTGCTGAAGATAAAAGCCTTCTCGGCAACAAGCTTGCCGGAAGCCAGCATCGAGAACGTCAAAGTTCTCTGCTGAAGATAAAAGCCTTCTCGGCAACAAGCTTGCCGGAAGCCAGCATCAAGAACGTCAAAGTTCTCTGCCGAAGATAAAAGCCTTCCTGGCGACGAGCTTGCCGGAAGC
>NC_057803.1:149626168-149688322 GCF_018294505.1 Triticum aestivum | reverse complement strand
CTCGGCAACAAGCTTGTCGGAAGCCAGCATTGAGAACGTCAAAGTTCTCTGCTGAAGATAAAAGCCTTCTCGGCAACAAGCTTGCCAGAAGCCAGCATCGAGAACGTCAAAGTTCTCTGCTGAAGATAAAAGCCTTCTCGGCAACAAGCTTGCCGGAAGCCAGCATCGAGAACGTCAAAGTTCTCTGCTGAAGATAAAAGCCTTCTCGGCAACAAGCTTGCCGGAAGCCGGCATCGAGAACGTCAAAGTTCTCTGCTGAAGATAAAAGCCTTCCTGGCGACGAGCTTGCCGGAAGCCGGCGTCGAGAACGTCAAAAGTCTCCGCGAGAAACATAAGACCTCCCGGCAACAGCCTTGCCGGGAGCAAGAAAGGAAACACAGCAACACTCTGGCATCGAGATCTATAGAGTTCTCTGCCAGAAAATTTCCATGGAAGTAGGCTCGGGGGTTTGTAGCTCCTTGGAGTGCAACAACAACCACGGCCCATGCCAAGAATCGTCCACGGCAAACCAGAGTTGCCGGGGGCTGCAATATCAGATAAGTCTTTCATCCCTCATCATGCATCCTCTTATGGACTGGGGAATGCGAAACCGTGTTTCTTCCCGAAAACTGCCATGCTCCCTCAACTCTAGGCCCTGGGGCTCGTTCCTGGGGCCAAGTTTGGTCGTAGTCGCGGCAGCAAAGGGATGAAACGAGGAGACCGCACCCACCTCGTTCCCGCCTCCGTCAAAGGCGTGAGAAAGGTCGAGCGACTTGGGAAGGCGGCAGGGCCTGTTGCCGGGAGACGAAATGTCTGTCCGAGGGATACCAAGGATTTGCTCCTTGGCGTGGGTTCGACCCGCGAGACAAATAACCCGGCAAGCATTCCCTTTTCATTAAAAAACATCCCACTCAGGTACAGTCCATAGAGGATGAAAAATATGAAAGAGAGGATTACAAGTTTTATATACAGCTAAGGCCCAAAGGCTTACAAATTAAAAAGATAAGATGCCCGTAATCCCTTTCCCGTCCCTCTCTTCAGGAGGCAGGTCAAGGAGGCGAAAAGGGCAAAAGGAGCGCCTAGGCGAGCTACGGGTGCCAGAAGACACCAAGAGAACATCTCGGGGGCCGTCCGAAGGCTGGACGGCAACGGCGGCGCTGGAAGCGGGGCTCGAAGACGGGGCGGCAGGACGTCAGCGCGCTGTCGAGGGCACCACGCCCTCGTACTCCGACCTGACGGCCTTGTCGCCAGCCCTCTTCCCCTTCCACAGCCTCCCTATGCCAGCCGCCCAAGGAGACGACCCCGGGGAGTTCAAGGAGCCGGCGACACGGATGATGGGGTCACCGGTGCCGCGCGAGGCGGCGCCCGACGCCTAGTCGGACCCGCCACCCCGCCGCCCGCTATCCTCATCGTCGTTGTCGCTCTCCTCCTCGTCACTCTCGCTCGAGGAGGAGCCTTCGCTATCGGAGGAGCTGTCCACGCAGCACTTCGCCCGAGTGCCGAAGCACCCGAAGACCTTGACGGAGAGGAGATCGCCCTCCATCAACTTAAAATGGAGGGTAAACCCCTCCATCAGGCTGTGGATACGGGCGAACGTCTTCCACCCTCGATCAAGATACATCACATTAGGGGCTGGGAATACAACATGGACTCGAGTGCCGCTGATCCCACAGCCCCTCATGTGCAGTCTCAGTGTCTCGGGCGGGTCCAACTCCATCGCGCTCGCAAACGGAGCTGGAAGCCGGAGGCGACGACGAGGCGCCCGGCGCAGCTTGACGAAGAACTCACAAGGGTCGTCCCCTATATGGACCGCCGTGGGGGGAGGAGCCGCCGGCGGAGGCGAAGCTGGCGCGCCGCCTCGCCCGCCTCTTCCCCGAGCGCCTCGACCTCGTCCTCGACCCCGTTCGCGACCTCGCCCCCTCCCTCTTCCCCTTATGGCTGGCTCTGCCACCACGGGCGGGGGAGAGGGAGGGATGCGCTGTCTGGCGGCGACCCTCGCCGCCACCGATGAAGGGCCTGGGTTCCCTTTCTCCATGTCGAATGAGAGAAAGGGGAGCAGAAGCTAAAGAAAGGAGGAGATGAGAGAGTGCGGGTTTATGTGCTCCCCTCCCGCTCTTTATAAAGGAGCGAGGTGGGGGCTCGGCTGCCCCGCTCAGCGAATCAAGGCACGGGAAGAGCAGGGAGTCGGGGCCAACTCGCTGCCTCTGCTCGCGACGGCCCAGTTTCCCACTTCCACCGTCCGCGACCCCAAGCGCATGGGAGCCGCGTGGCGGGGATGCAGAAACAAGACGACGGATGAGGCGGCCTCGCTCCGCCTCGTGATCGCGGGGAGTGGACGTCCCGAAAACTGCGCACCGGCCCCGTCCAGTAAATGCACCACGCCCCCACACCTACCTCCGTTTTAGGAGGAGGGCGTGAACCGTCCCCATCATCGTGGCCTGACGCATGCTCGAGGGGCTTAGCCCCGCGCACGCCGCCCGCGTCACCCACGACGCCGCGTTTGACGCGTGCCATTCTAGGCGTGCGCGGTGGGAGCGGAGAGATATGCGGCGTGACCTAGGCCGCGCGTGCCCGTGCACTGTTTTGGGCCTGGCCCAATAGCGCTCGGCACCGTGTATGTCCCAGGCCCGGGGGCTCCTGTCGGTGTACTAGAGTAGGGGTACCCTAGTATCCCGAACTCGTGCACGGGCAGTTGCAGCGCCCCGCGGCAAGGCTTGTCGGGTGACCGCCAAGACCCTCCGTGGTTCCCTCGAAGACCATTCAAGAACAAAGTACTCAAATCAAGGCCCCGGCAAGAGGAGCTTGCCGGGAAGGCCAACCAAGGCCCCGGCAAGAGGAGCTTGCCGGAAAGGCCAACCCAGGCCCCGGCAAGAGGATCTTGCCGGGAAGAGACAAGGCCCCGGCAAGAGGAGCTTGCCGGAAAGGCCAACCTAGGCCCCGGCAAGAGGATCTTGCCGGGAAGAGACAAGACCCCGGCAAGAGGAGCTTGCCGGGAAGGCCACTCAAGGCATACCAAGAAAGCTTGCCGCGACGCGCCCTGCATCCCGGCAAGGCCCGGTGAGCAACAAGCTCCCAAACACGACAAGACGACGGCCGCGGCAAGGAGCTTGCCACGGGAAACCCCCACTTCGTGCCCGCGCTCCAGCACACCTGCTAACGTGTCGCTCTAGGACTCTCCCAAGCACACGTGGCAGGAGGCCGTGCAGCTAGGGGTACGCGGTGGCAAGCGGAGATGAAGAGAAGGCCATCGTGGCAAACGGTGGCGCTCCTAACGGTCACTTTTTGCACTGTTTAGGAGACTCAGACAGGCATTTAATGCCCTTGTCCCCTGCTGTTAGAGTTAGGTAGGGTGCACTGTGTCCATAGTAGCGGTAGCTGCACCTACCGCATCCTTTTCCATTTTTACCCTTCTAGTCTACGTTGCCACCTGTCGGTGACCCCTTGGGAGTATAAAAGGAGGCCCAAGCGCAACGTAGAGGGGGTTCGGCCAGTTCGGCTCATTCGAAACACCAGAAACACTCCCACGCTCAGTCTGGCAGCGTCCATCGCTCCTGAGCAAGAATTCAATACACACAAACAAGCAGCAGTAGGGTTTTACGCATCCGTGCGGCCCGAAGCTGGGTAAAAACCGCTCGCGTGTTCTGCCTCGATCCACTCTTTGTGCGGCCTCCGCCCCTCACCGAACCGAAAGGGGCCCTGTCCCCATAGGTGTTGGCGGATCAGCCTTCCCCGACACACTAGCATTTTTATGAATCGCCATAATTAGAGTGGCATTTATCAAATTTGTTTTTGAGACGGAAGCAGGGTGTCAACTGGGCTGTGCGGGGCACTCTGGCTTGTCTAGATAGCCTTTTCTTTTATGTTTACCACAGACCAACCCAGTAGTTTTTTTGTTCTTTCTGAAAATGGCTAGCCCGATTTTTTTTTGTGATTTGTCAAGTAAGTCGCTTTGTCAGGCCTGTTGGGCTGCAAACTTTCAAGATGAGGAGAGGTTCATTTGGCTGGCTGAGAAAATGGCCTATCAGTAATGAGAAATGGGATGTACATTTTTAAAACACATCAAACCGGCAATTAGTTTCAATTTTTTTTCATTTCGAGATTTTAAATTGCATTGATTTTTATGCATGGACAATTTTTTGGATTTTATATTGATATACATTTATTTTTAAAATCAGTTTGAATGTGACTCGAAATTTCGGGATTAAAAACAGACCGTACCACACCGAAATATGCAAAATTTCATACAATTTTTTAACCGTGACCACAATATGGGCAGTAATGCTAACAAAAAGAATATGGGCTCCAAAAAAACCTTAAGAATTAGCAAATGGGTTGTAAATTATTAGAAATAATGGCAGATGAGATGTATGTTGTTTCCCACGGATTTGAGGCTTTCCTAAAAAAAAAGCTTGACGCACAAGCAGTGACTGTGGGATGTCTATCCAACGGCCGTCATGCTTCTTCAATCTCTGCTCTTTCTGCTCCAGCCGCTCAAACAAGCGCCAGCGGGACTGCCTGCTCCCTCCTCCCGCGGCCGGTTGTGCTGCTGCGCAGGCCTCACCGCCCCACCGTACTCCCATCGCTGGCCTAGCCATCCCTCTACTCACCCACACCTGCCGTTATTCTCCAGCGACGGTTGCCGAACCAGTCAACCCTCGTACTCCCCACCGTGTGGGCAGCCACTGCTGTGTCTTCCCCGGCTCCGTGTCGTTCCCCTCATAGGCCTCACCGTCGTCCACCGCCCTGGTGCTCTCGGCGCGGCGTGGTCAACATGGTCAATGAACAACATCCATCGGAAGTGGACTTTACATGGAGAGGCTGACAGCTGGGTCCACGGCCGCACACAAGGAAATGCCTCCTTATTACGTGCATAATAATGATTCCTCCACCTGACATATGGGACCCACCAGAAGGGCCTCTGTATTTCACAAAAATACGTTCCCCCCGCTGACAGCTCAGACCCACCAGCTATATCTTCACACACAAGGAAGTGCCTCCTTATTGCGCACAAAAAAATGAATACCAGCATAGTGGGAGGCTGACTTGTGGGCCCACTAAGTTGACGGGGACGGAGGGCTTTGTGAACTTAGTCAATATGAACGATTCTAGCTCCAGTGACTGTACGATGTCCATCCAACGGCCATAGTGCTTCTTTAACCTCTAGTCTTCTTGCTCCAGCCGCCCAGAGAAGCACCGGTTGTGCCGCCTGCTCCTACCTCCCGTAGCCGGCTGTGTTGCCGCGGAGGCCTCACCGCCCCTACTACTCCCACCACTGGCCAGGCCCTGCGGCGATGGCAGCCTCACACCGCAGCCGAACCAGTGAACCCTCGTACTCCTCTCCGCGTGGGCTTCCACAGTCGCGTCTTCCCCGGCTCCGCGTCGTCCCCTTCCTAGGCCTCGCCGTCGTCCACCGCCCTGGTGCTCTCGGCGCGGCGTGGTCAACATGGTCAAGGAACAACTTCCATCGGAAGAGTACTGTACATGGAGAGGCTGACAGCTGGGTCCACGGCCGCAGCAAGGAAGTGCCTCCTGATTACGCGCAAAATAATGACTCCTCCACCTGATAGCAGGGACCCACCATACGGGAGAAAAGAGTCTTGATGACCCACAAGTGTAGGGGATCTATCGTAGCCTTTTCGATAAGTAAGAGTGTCGAACCCAACAAGGAGCAGAAGGAAATGATAAGCAATTTTCAGTAAGGAATTCTCTGCAAGCACTGAAATTATCGGTAACAGATAGTTTTGCGATAAGGTAATTTGTAACGAGTAGCAAGTAATAAAAGTAAATAAGGTGCAGCAAGATGGCCCAATCCTTTTTGTACCAAAGCACAAGCCCGGACAAACTCTTATATTAAGGAAAGTGCTCCCGAGGACACGTGGGAATTATCGTCAAGCTAGTTTTCATCACGTTCATATGATTCGTGTTCGGTACTTTCATAATTTGATATGTGGATGGACTGGTGCTTGGGTACTGTCCTTACTTGGACAAGCATCCCACTTATGATTAACCCCTATTGCAAGCATCCGCAACTACACCAGAAGTATTAAGGTAAACCTAACCATAGCATGAAACATATGGATCCAAATCAGCCCCTTACGAAGCAACACATAAAATAGGGTTTAAGCTTCTGTCACTCTAGCAACCCATCATCTACTTATTACTTCCCAATGCCTCCCTCTAGGCCCAAACAATGGTGAAGTGTCATGTAGTCAACGTTCACATGACACCACTAGAGGGATGACAACATACATCTCATCAAAATATCGAACGAATACCAAATTCACATGACTACTTATAGCAAGACTTCTCCCATGTCCTCAGGAACAAACGTAACTACTCACAAAGCATATTCGTGTTCATAATCAGAGGGGTGTTAATATGCATAATGGATCTGAACATATGATATTCCAGCAAGTAAACCAACTAGCATCAACTACAAGGAGTAATCAACACTACTAGCAACCCACAGGTACCAATCTGAGGTTTGGATACAAAGATTGGATACAAGAGATGAACTAGGGTTTGAGATGAGATGGTGCTGGTGAAGATGTTGATGGAGATCGACCCCCTCCCGATGAGATGATCGTTGGTGAGGACGATGGTGATGATTTCCCCCTCCCGGAGGGAAGTTTCCCCGACAGAACAGCTCTGCCGGAGCCCTAGATTGGTTCCGCCAAGGTTCTGCCTCGTGGCGGCGGAGTTTCTTCCCCAAAGCTTGCTTATGATTTTTCCTCGACGAAAGACTCCGTATAGAAGATGGGCATCGGAGGGCCACCAAGGGGCCCACGAGGCAGGGGGCGCGCCCAGGGGGGTAGGGCGCGCCCCCACCCTCGTGGCCAGGGTGTGGCCCCCCTCACGAACTTTCTCCGCTCAGTATTTTTTTTATTCTGGAAATAACTTCCGTGAAGTTTCAGGACTTTTGGAGCTGTGCAGAATAGGTCTCTAATATTTGCTCCTTTTCCAGCCCAGAATCCCAGCTGTCGGCATTCTCCCTCTTCATGTAAACCTTGTAAAATAAGAGAGAATAGGCATAAGTATTGTGACATAATGTGTAATAACAACCCGTAATGCAATAAATATTATCGATATAAAAGCATGATGCAAAATGGACGTATCAACTCCCCCAAGCTTAGACCTCGCTTGTCCTCAAGCGAAAGCTGAAATCGAAAAATATGTCCACATGTTTAGAGATAGAGGTGTCGATAAAATAAAATACGGACATTGGGCATCATGATCATTCTTAGAACAGCAACATATATATATATATTGTCATATGATCACTTATGCTAAAGTAACAATTCAATCACAATTTCAAGTATGAATCATAAACTTCATTGAGAACCAACAGACACTAATCTCAGTCATTGAGGCAATTGCAATTTATCATAACATAGAAAGAGTCAATATAAGAGCTTTTCAGCAAGTCCACATACTCAACCATCTTTTAGTCTTTCATAATTGCTGACACTCACGCGATATTTATGGGTATGAAGTTTTAGTCGGACACCGAGAAAGATAGGGGCTTATAGTTTTGCCTCCCAACATTTTACCTCAAGGGTAATGTCAACAATAATAGTTCATGAAAACTCACATCCAATTAGCTATATATATCAGGATCTTTCCAACACATTGTGCTTGCCAAAGGATAAAATGTAAAAAGGAAAGGTGAATATCACCATGACTCTTTGCATGAAGTATAAGACAAGAATAAAAGATAGGCCCTTCGCAGAGGGAAACAGAGGTTGTCACGCGCTTTTATGGTTGGATGCACGAAATCTTAATGCAAATGAACGTCACTTTATATTGCCACTTGTGATATGGAACTTTATTATGCAGTCCATCGCTTTTATTTCTTTCATATCACAAGATCCTATAAAGCTTATTTCTCCACACTAATAAGTCATGCATATTTAGAGAGCAATTTTTATTGCATGCACCGATGACAACTTACTTGAAGGATCTTACTCAATCCATAGGTAGATATGGTGGAATCTCATGGCAAAAACGGGTTTAGGGATATTTGGAAGCACAAGTAGTATCTCTACTTGGTGCAAAGAAATTGGCTAGCATGAGAGGGAAAGGCAAGCTCAACATGTCAGATGATCCATGACAATATAATTTATGTCAGATGTAAGAAAACATAGCCCATTACGTTGTCTTCCTTGTCCAACGTCAACTCTTTAGCATGTCATATTTTAATGAGTGCTCACAATCATAAAAGATGTCCAAGATAGTATATTTATATGTGAACCTCTCTTTCTTTATTACTTCCTATTAATTGCAGCGTTGACCAAAACTATGTTTGTCAACTCTCAACAACTTTTATTCATCATACTCTTTATATGTGAAGTCATTACTCTCCATAAGATCCATATGATCTCTTTATTTCTTTTTATTTCTTATATTTTATTTTATTCCCTCAAGATCATAGCAAAATAATCAAGCCCTCGACTCAACACTACTCTTTATTATATATAGCTCACGGACTCGATTATATAAGAAGATCATAAAGCTAAAACTCACAACTAGATCATACTAAAACTTTATTCTACTAGATCAAGATATTATCAAAAGGATCGAACTAAGAAAAATGGTAAAGATAAAAGTGATGGTGATACGATACCGGGGATCTCCCCAAGCTTGGCAGTTGCCAAGGGGAGTGCCCATACCCATGTGTTTATGTCTCCCTCTTCGTAGGTGGTGATGTGATATTCTTGGCGATGATGCCCCTCAAGATACGATTCTCTTCTTCAAGCTTATTGACTTGCTGCTTGAGGCCCATTATTTCTTTTCAGAGCTTTCCCATGATGGCTAAAGCTCCTTTCACCCATGGATGCTGCATAGCTGCGGGAGAACAAGTAACACTCTTTTTCATATTTTCATAAGAAATAAATCTGACATTGGAAGTGATGACCGAGTTTGGAATGGCTGAGCTCTGTAGTTCCCCCATCGTGAATCCAGATCGGAAATGAGAAGTAACTTCTTGATCCTCTTCCATGGCATCTATCCTTTTCAAGTCGGCCTCCATCTCTTCCTCCGTTAATGGCCCAAAGTGGCCAGCATCACTATTTGCTCTTGGTCCCAGTGTCGGATGAGACACCCGACTCTCCCCGACTGACTCTTGAGAAGACATCTTGCTCTGAATCTGCAGCAAAAATAGCTCGAAACAAGAACAGGAGATTTTTGCATGATACGATGGTCAAAACCTTCGGGAGATTATATAATGAATTTTTATTGACCAAAAGAAGTACCATGCAAGAAAACGGAGTCCGGAGAGCACACAAGGTGCCCACGAGGCAAGGGGCGCACCCAGGGGGTAGGGCGCGCCCTCCACCCTCATGGAAGCCTCGTGTCCTTTTCGGTCGGCTTCTTATTTTACTATTTTCTTAAATATTCCAAAACGGAGAAAAATTGCCATTAGAACGGTTTTGGAGTCGGTTTACTTACCGTACCACGTACCTATTCCTTTTCGGAGTCTGAAACATTCCGAAAAGTGTCCCTTATGTATTCCTTCAGGGTTACGGTTTCAATAACATTAGTTTCAACATTTATGGGATTACCTGAGATATAGTGTTTGATTCTTTGACCGTTTACCACCCTCAGATTTGTGCCTTCGAAGTTGTTGATTTTTATGGCACCGGAACGGTAGACCTCCTCGATAACGTAAGGACCTTCCCATTTAGGGAGAAGTTTGCCTACAAAAAATCTTAAACGAGAGTTGTATAGCAATATATAATCACCTACATTGAACTCACGTTTTTGTATCCTTTTATCATGCCATCTTTTAACTTTTTCTTTAAACAGCTTGGCATTTTCATAAGCCTGGGTTCTCCATCCATCAAGTGAGCTAATGTCAAATAGCCTCTTCTCTCCGGCAAGTTTGAAGTCATAGTTGAGCTCTTTGATGGCCCAATATGCCTTATGTTGTAATTCGAGAGGTAAGTGACATGCTTTTCCATAAACCATTGTATATGGAGACATACCCATAGGATTTTTATATGTAGTTCTATAAGTCCATAATGCACCATCAAGTTTCTTGGACCAATTCTTTCTAGATCTATTAACAGTCTTTTGCAAAATTAATTTAAGCTCTCTATTGCTAAGTTCTACTTGACCACTAAACTGTGGGTGATATGGAGATGCAATTCTATGATTAACATCATACTTAGCAAGCATTTTACGAAAGGCACCATGAATAAAATGTGAACCACCATCAGTCATTAAGTATCTAGGGACTCCAAACCTCGGAAAAAGAACTTCTTTAAGCATCTTAATATAGGTGTTGTGATCAGCACTACTAGTTGGAATGGCTTCTACCCACTAAGTAACGTAATCAACAACAACTAAAATATGTGTATACCCATTAGAGGAAGGAAAAGGTCCCATATAATCAAAGCCCCAAACATCAAATGGTTCAATAACGAGTGAATAATTCATAGGCATTTATTGACGTATACTAACATTACCAATTCTTTGACATTCATCACAAGATAAGACAAACTTGCGGGCATCCTTGAACAGAGTAGGCCAATAAAAACTAGATTGCAATACCTTATGTGCAATTCTATCTCCAGCATGGTGTCTGTCGTGGAATTGTCACGGCAGATGTCCTTAGTGTCGGGACTTAGTCGCGAGGCCAACATATCTATGTGGTACCTTGAGAGGGGTTGAGTGGGACAAGAGACGTGATGTTTTACCCAGGTTCGGCCCCTCACGGTGGAGGTAAAAGCCTGCATCCTGCTTCATTGATATTGATGATGATGATCACGGTTACAAGAGTGCTCTATCTTGAGAGCTATTGTCTAAACCTAACTTGTCCAACCTGTGGAACTTGTGAATCTTGTCCCCTTTTGAGGAGCCCTGCCCCTCCTTATATATGTTGGAGGGGCGGATTACATGTAGAGTCCTATTAGGGTTAGGACTAATCTATCTTAATACAAACCGGATACAAGTCCAGGTCTTAGCTACTTTGTAAGATAAATGTTCTTTGTGCTTTCCTCATAAACCGGCCCACCATTAAACGTGAACCGGCCTTCTGGGCCATGGGCCTCATCATCCATCTGATCCACCCGTCGGGTTACTAATGAACCGCCAAGACCGGGCGGGTAGCCCGTGAACCGCCAAGCTCCGGGCGGGTTACCAGTGAGTCATCCAGTCCGGCCGGTTTATACTTCCGGCCGGTTTATGCCACGGGGTATATCCCCGACATTAGCCCCCAGTTTAATTTAGATTTATCCATGTTAAACTGATCTGCAACATGAACTCAAGAGCAAATTTGACAGGTTATGCTCCGGGTTAAAAATTCTTGTAAATCGGCACCTAATCATCCTTGTCATTTCCTTCTTCTAGAAGATCCGGGTCAATAAGCCAGCTTCATACTCAATTTGCTTGCAGAAGATATTGAGAATAAAGAATCCATTTGAATCGGCTTCCAAAGTGCCGGTTTAAGAAATATGGGTCTAAAAATACTTATCTGATATTCAGCCGGTTTGAAGATGTAAAACTTGCCGGTTTAATATTACCAATGGCCGGTTTATAAATATTGATGGTGCCAGGTCATAATTGTTGTCGACACTGGGTCATGTAATTGATCTTCCTGATTTGCTCAAAACTGATAAAATGAAGATGTTCCTCCTTTATATGCATAATACCTGTAGCCCCCAAGTCTTAAGAGGAGAACATAGTGATAACTTAAGACTTGCTCCAATAAGTGTTTCAACCTTGAAGAAATCCAATTAGTTCATCTCAATCATATAAACTGAATACTCCATATATGTCGCCCCCAAGTGCCGGGTTGTCATGCTTGCAACAACCTGGGACTTGTAATTTCCTGATGCTCATAAAAAACTTCAACCAGTGTAGCCCCCAAGGGCCGGGTCATTATGTAAATAATGAGCAGGGACTTTGAAAATATGATCATGTAGACTTTAACAGCAACGTGTAGCCCCCAAGGGCCGGCTCAGTAAGATAATATTGAGCTGGGACTTTATATATACTTCATTGAGAATAACATTATATTATGTAACTCCCATCATGGGGCTTGAACCCATATCCACAAGGTTGAGAGCTTTGTGCTTTACCAACTTAGCAGTGGATCCTTCAATAATATATGAAAACGTGTGTACCTTGAATTGTTGACATGAGCAATTGGTAGCCCCCAAGGGCCGGCTCATTATAATATTATGAGTCGGGTCTTCAATAAGACTAGTAAAAATGACTTTGCATTAGCCCTCAAGTGTCATGATGCATGCTTGCAGCGACATGAGACTTGCATGCAATCTCGATTTGAATAATGTAGACCCCAAGTGCCGGGTTGTAAGCCTACAGCGACTCGGGACTATTCCTTCAATTGTAGAATAAATCATATCAATTGATAATATGATAGCCATTGCACTAAAGCAACTTTGAAAACCTTAATAATACCGGTTATTAATAACCATAAAAATCCAGCCATGTTGGCTATTCAAGATAACATAATCCGGTGAAAACCTTATTCATTCAATATCATAAAGAAAATTCAGCCAAACTTGGCTATTTGAATAATATAACCCAATGATCCATAAGCGCATGATTCCAATGGCGCAATCCAAATATATATATATACTGGCGACTTATAGTCCAAAGCCAGGCTGGTTTAACAAACCTGTTTCTGCATACAACAAGTTTAAAGTGTCCTGGCGGTTTACCGCCGGACGGGTCATAATGCCCAACATATAACCCGAGTTTATAACCAAGGCTGCACTTAAGAATAATCAAATATGAAATATATCATACCTGTGACATTGAATCACATTGTTGGTTTTACCAACTTTTTGTAGTAAGGGTGATAACCCAAATCTTGAGTACTGATAACTCCTTCCATATTGTGCCAGTTTATGATAAAACCGTGCCGGGTTGTGATAAACGCCGGTTTAACCACATATAATACTGGTGACTCGCAGTCAAACCAGATCGGGCTGATAGTCTTCGGACTATAACTTGATCGTGTACTGACAACTTGTAGTTGAAAGCCGAGCCGGGTTGATAAACACCGGTTTACTCCATAATAGGATGGTAACAGAAAAGCAACCCGGGCAGATAGCCTCCGGATTAAGGTTTAACCGTGTTCCGTCAATTTGTAATTTGACAGTCGAACCGGTTTAAGAATTGTCAAATTAAAAACGCAAAAAAATAAAAGAAACAGTTATCAAGGAAAATATTGAAGCAAAGGCAATGATAAAACCATTTGCAAAAAGAGGCTTATTGAGCCGATCAGATGGTGTTACCATGGTCGGACATGACCAAGCTCCCCAAATGGTGTAGCTATGGTTCAAGTCAGCCATGTCCCCAAATGAAACCGTGGCATTATGCCGATCAAGAGGCGTGGCAATGGTTCGGGTTCGACCAAGCCCCCAAGTGATTCTATGGCCTTAGGCCGATCAAGAGGCGTCACTGGTTCAGACTTGACCATGTCCCCAAGTGATCTGGTGGCTTTCGCCTATCAAAAGATGTTGCATCGGTTCGGACACGACCGAGCCCCCAAGTGATGTTTATAAAATTTTCAAGGGGTAAACCGGAGGACGCTTTAAGACAGAACAACTCCGTGTAACCACGCATGATGTAAAAGAACAGAGACCCTGCTTTATGAAGCAGAAGCCCCCATGTGATCAATAATATGTCAGGCCAGTAAGGCGGGATACCCATGTTTGAACCGCGCATCATGGCAGCAGGTCCTCTTCGGCAATTTTTAACTTTTTGCAAGAGATAAATTCTTCTTGAACCGGGATCTTGAACCAGATATTGAGAGCTTCAAGCTTTGTGGGACATATCTTTCCCTTGAACCGGATTTTAAACCGGAATCTTTATTTTTAGCCGGAAATTTTCTGACGGCCTTTAAACTCGAACTTGCGAGAAGTTAATTCCTTTTTGAACCGGAAATTTTTAAACCGGATAGTAAATCGGAAGCATCATTGTGAGCCGGAATATTTCTGACGGCCTTTAAATTTTCATCAATATAACAGTAGCCTCCAGGACCGAGTTATCTTTCTCTCCAACGTCCTGGGGTTCTTGACTTCATTGAAAAACCGGCATATAGCTGAATCATATCATTGTAGCCCCCGAGTCTCAAGGTGACTAGAGGAGTTGGCTTGAGATTCTCCGTGTTTGACCATAGCAGAAGGTGTATATCCTTGATGTTGATAATGCGATGTGAATCCACAGAAAGTTGAGGTGACTGCGGCGGGTTATAAATGATCCCATACGAGCCATGTCAGCAACTCGGCCAATGGTTCCTTCCAACTGGCGATTTGAAGTTTAACCAAAACTGTAGTGGCGGCGACTTGCGTGCCTGCCCATTGAGCCATCCAGTGCAGACGGCGGCTGATAATACATGATAATTTGCCTCCAATTTCTTGGAAGAAAACCGGCTTGCCAAGCAGTGACTTGCTCATACTCAAATAAACAGCTCATGCAGACAAGTGTGGCCCGGTGTGTTGATGTAGACCAGGCCGCGAGAGACGGACGGCAGAGACGACCGCAGCATCAGTGGCGACTCCGATAGATGAGTCGGCCGCGGCGTTGTAAGCCGGTGCGGACGGGGAAAATCTTCACCGGTGTTGTAAACCGGCACGGACGGGCGAGTTAATCACGGGTGCGGTGCCGGTGAGTCGAAGTAGTCCGGGCCACAAGGGCGGCGTCTTGCACAGATATTCTTTGATCATTGTGGCGCGGTCATATGCTAGCACATGACAGTAATTACGCAATTCATATATCCATGATCCGGCCATCGGCTTTGCAATGACCAATTGTCCTGCATATAAAATGCAAAGACCAAAGTAATTGCTCTCTGACAAAAACAATATGTGCTAAATTATACTTAGAGGGATATCAACTGATTCGCCCGAACAACAGATGAGTCGGCTGTGGCATTGTAAGCCGGTGCGGACGCGTGAACCGCCGTGAGGGCAGATGGACGAGTCGTCCACGACGTTTGTAAAGCGGCGCGGGTGGCGATTCAAACATGATGTTGTTTAACCGATGTAGATGCACGAATCAGTGGCAGGTGCGGACGGATGTAATCCGAACATCGGGGCGGCGACTTGCACGTATATCTGTCGAGCATCCAAGCACGGACAAACACCAATGCAAAAAGTGATGTTGATGCACCCCCTTAGGCGACACCTTTTCGTAATGGTCCTGCAAAAATATTACAAGACCAAGTAATTGTTCTTTGATAAAAACAATATGTTTAATAAAATAAACTTTAGATGGATACCACCTGACTGTCCGGATGACGGATGATCCGTTCAATGCAACAGAAGCGGCTCAGACAGACCGGCGACTGACGGATCAACACGGCCGGGGCGGCTCAACGCAGCAGCGAAACAAAGGCAACCATGGCGGCGACTCAAATGTTGCGGTGACAAGGTCACTCGGGAGCAGGCCAGGACAGGCCGCTCGACGGAGAGGATCCGGCAAGGTCCAATGGCAACCCTGGACGGGAGGCGATCTGGACAGGAGGTAGGGAGGTTGCGGTGACTTCGGGCTGGTTGGTACGGCGACTTGTAGGGGCGGCTCAAGGCCGGTCAGCGCTGGCCGGCACTCCGCAAGGGTGAAAACGGCGGCGGAGGCGAAAAGCACCACGGGGCTCAACAAGGCGGCTCGAGACAACAGCGAAGTTGGCCAGGTGCGCTCGACGGCCGGCTTGACGGAGTCCGGCTCGGCGTGAGGTCGCAGGGCGGCCTGAAGCCGCAGTGGCAGCAGCCTGGGTCAAGGCGCGGTGGCGGGTTGAAGCAGAGGCCATGGCGACAAGGACCGTGGCCCAGCATACGGTCTCCAAGCGAGGCATACTGGTGATGCGGTAGAGGCCTGACAGCGGCCGGTGACTTGCGGCGGCAGCAAGCGTAGCTCACACTAGAACCGACAGAGGTCGCGGCTGTAGAAGTAGTAGCGACGCAGAGGCGAAGAGATGCCAAGGCGACAGGTCACAGCGTCGAGGTGAGCCGGGGAGGTGGAAGCCGACGAAGCAGCCGGAGCAGCTGTTGCGCGGGAGCGGGGACTCGCAGGGGCGGTCGAGCGTGATAAGCCAGCACACAACCGGCGAAGCAAAACAATAGCGGTGGAGGCGAGTCCGTGTCTGCATCTTCTCCTTTTTTTATACATCCCTTTGATTTCTGTGTCCATACTGTACTAGAATTAGACCCCGTGAAAAATTCTTCTGAATCCCAATCAATATTGGGGGCTGCCTTTGTTATACTTAATCCTTCCTTGAAGTTTATGCGTGTATAGTGTCTGTACTAATTGACGTTTCTTCACGTGCAAGAGCTAGGGAGTCCATCAGACTTGGAAAACGGGGCTGAAGTATTTGGACCCTTGATCCCTGTGCGTACGCTAGGTCAGACCCAAAGATTTCTCGGGGCTGAAGCAACCGTCTTGATCGCCGTTGTATGTGTTGAGTTGCATCACACCAAATCGGTCAACGTGATTGAGTAGAAAACGGATCACCCCTATTCAAACTCCATACGGATGGAAAAAACAAATTGTGGGTCCTTCGACGGAAGGATTTGGCGAGGTCATCATGCGATTTATTTATTTTTGTTCCACCGGGCTATCCTCGAGATCTGTTCCGCCAGGTTTTTCCGCTGGTTTGTCCGGCGAGATTATTCTTGACGAAATCCTTTGCAGCAAATTCACGATCTGACCCTAGTCAGATCAGACGACGAGATACTTCCGTGGCGGCTCTTCTTCATCTAACCAGTCCGCGATCTCCTCGAACCCTAGGAAAGCTCCCTCCAAGAACTCAACACTACCGTACGCAGGCCCCATGGTGGGCGCCAACTATCGTGGAATTGTCACGGCGGATGTCCTTAGTGTCAGGACTTAGTCGCGAGGCCAACACATTTATGTGGTAGCTTGAGAGGGGTTGAGCGGGACGAGAGACGCGATGTTTTACCCAGGTTCGACCCCTCACGGTGGAGGTAAAATCCTACATCCTGCTTCATTGATATTGATGATGATGATCACGGTTACAAGAGTGCTCTATCTTGAGAGCTATTGTCTAAACCTAACTTGTCCAACCTGTGGAACTTGTGAATCTTGTCCCCTTTCGAGGAGACCTGCCCCTCCTTATATATGTTGGAGGGGCGGATTACATGTAGAGTCCTATTCGGGTTAGGACTAATCTATCTTAATACAAACCAGATACAAGTCCAGGTCTTAGCTCCTTTGTAAGATAAATGTTCTTTGTGCTTTCCTCATAAACCGGCCCACCATTAAACGTGAACCAGCCTTCTGGGCCATGGGCCTCATCATCCATCTGACCCACCCGTCGGGTTACTAATGAACCGCCAAGACCGGGCGGGTAGCCCGTGAACCGCCAAGCTCCGGGCGGGTTACCAGTGAGTCATCCAGTCCGGCTGGTTTATACTTCCGGCCGGTTTGTGCCATGGGGTATATCCCCGACAGTGTCCTCCATAAGCTTCAGAGTGAGACTTACGTAGGATCTGTTCCTGTTCATGCTCAGGTACACAACGTCTAATAACACCATTTACTCCTTCTTTATAAAGATGTGGGTCATCCCAGAAGTAATGTCTTAAATCATAGAAGAACCTTTTCTTTTGCTTTGATGTCCTTGGGACAAGGCATCTTTTCAATAGCATCAACTTTAGCTTTGTCAACTTCAATACCTCTTTTAGAAATTTTATGCCCCAAGACAATACCTTCATTAACCATAAAGTGGCACTTCTCCCAATTCAAGAGAAGGTTAGTTTCTTCACATCTCTGCAAAACTCGATCAAGGTTGCTCAAGCAATCATCAAAAGAGGATCCATAAACAGAGAAATCATCCATGAAAACTTCACAGATATTTTCACAAAAGTCGGAGAATATAGCCATCATGCATCTTTGAAAGGTAACAGGTGCATTACATAAACCAAAAGGCATACGTCTATAAGCAAAGGTACCGAAAGGGCAAGTAAAAGTAGTCTTTTCTTGATCATCAGCTGACACAGGAATTTGAGAGAAACCAAAATAACCATCTAGAAAGCAAAATTGTGTATGTTTGGATAATCTTTCTAGCATTTGATCAATAAAAGGTAAAGGGTAATGATCTTTTTAGTAGCTTTATTTAATTTGCGGAAATCAATTACCATCGTATAACCTATAATAATTCTGTGCGGAATCAATTCATCTTTATCATTAGGAACGGCAGTAATATCTCCCTTCTTAGGGACACAATGGACAGGGCTTATGCACTGACTATCAGCAACGGGATAAATTATACCTGCTTCAAGGAGCTTTAATATTTCCTTTCTTACCACGTCTTTCATCTTAGGATTTAGCCGTCATTGGTGATCGATAACTGGTTTGGCATCTTTCTCCAAATTTATTTTGTGTTGACATAGAGTGGGACTAATGCCCTTAATTAAGATCATCAAGAGTATATCCAATAGCACCATGGTGCTTCTTCAGGGTTTTCAATAATCTCTCTTCTTCATGCTCTGAAAGGTTATCACTAATAATAACAGGATATATCTTCTTTTCATCAAGATAAGCATATTTAAGAGTATCAGGCAATGGTTTGAGATCAAACACGGGATCACCCTTGGGTGGAGGAGGATCCCCTAGGATTTCAACAGGCAAGTTGTGTTTCAAAATAGGTCCCTGTTTAAAGAATACTTCATCTATTTCCCTTCTTTCATTCATGAACATATCAGTTTCATGCTCTAGCAAATATTGTTCTAAAGGATCAGTAGGAGGCATGACAATAGAAGCAATACCAATAATTTCATCTTTACTAGGCAATTCTTTATCATGGGGTTGTCTACAAAATTTAGCAAAATTAAACTCGTGAGACATATCCCCTACACCAACAGAAACAATATCCTTGTTGCAGTTTATCTTAGCATTAACAGTATCCAAGAAGGGTCTACCAAATATAATGGGACAAAAGTCATCTTATGGGGAACCAAGAACAAGAAAATCAGCAGGGTATTTAACTTCCCCACACTAGACATCAACATCTCTTACAATCCCAACTGGTGAAATAGTATCTCTATTGTCAAGCTTAATTGTAACATCTATCTCTTCTATCTCAGCAGGTGCAATATCATGCATAATTTCTTTGTATAAGGAAGGAGGTATTGCACTTGCACTAGCACCCATATCACATAAGCCATGATAGCAATGATCTCCTATTTTAACAGAAATAACAGGCATGCCTACAACAGGTCTATGTTTGTTTTTAGCATCAGGTCTAGCAATTCTAGCAGCTTCATTGCAGAAGTAAATAACATGCCCATCAATATTCTCGGCCAAGAGATCTTTAACCATAGCAATACTAGGTTTTACTTTAATTTTCTCAGGGGGTTTAGGTGTCTTAATATTACTTTTGTTAACCACAGTTGAAGCTTTAGCATGATTCTTTATTCTAACAGGGAAATGTGGTTTCTCAATATAAGCAGTAGGAACAACATGATCATCATAAGTGATAGTCTTTTCTTCAACTTTAATAGGTGCAACTACTTTTACTTCAATGGGAGGATTATATTTAAACCACTTCTCCTTAGGGAGATCATCATGAGTAGCAAAGGATTCACAGAAAGAAGCTACTATCCCAGAGTCAAGTCCATATTTAGTGCTAAATTCATGGAAAGCATCGGTATCCATAAAAGATTTAACACAATCAAACTTATGTGTTATACCTGACTCCTTACCTTCGTCGAGGTCCCAATCTTCAGAGTTGCATTTAATTCTTTCCAATAAATCCCATTTGAATTCAATAGTCTTCATCATAAAAGATCCAATACAAGAAGTATCGAGCATGGAGCGATTACTGAGAGAAAGTAGAGCATAATTTTTTTGAATAATAATTTCTTTTGAGAGCTCATGATTGGGGCATGAATATAACATTGACTTAAGCGTCCCCCAAGTTTGAGCGATGCTTTCTCCTTCGTGAGGCCAAAAATTATATATTTAATTACGATCATGATGAACAAGATGCATAGGATAAAACTTCTGATGAAATTCCAATTTAAATCGCTTGTAGTCCCATGATCCCATATCATCACATAGCCTATACCATGTCAATGCCTCTGCCTTAAAAGATAAAGGGAAGACCTTCTTCTTGATAACATCATCGGGCATACCTGCAAGATTAAATAATCCACAAACTTCATCCACATAGATTAAGTTTAATTCGGGATGCAATGTTCCATCTCCTGCAAAAGGATTAGCTAGCAGTTTCTCTATCATACCCGAAGGAATTTCAAAGTAAACATTTCCAGTAGGTTCAGTAGGTTGAGGAGCAACTCTTTGCTCTACTGGTTAGGGTGAAGATACCCCGAACAAGCCCCTCAAAGGATTATGTTCCATAGTAATAAGTGACAATAAATTTCAGCACACTATATAAATTTTTCCTTACAAATTCCACCTACCAAAGGCGCTTCACTCCCCGGCAACGGCGCCAGGAAAGAGTAAGAGTGTCGAACCCAACGAGGAGCAGAAGGAAATGATAAGCAGTTTTTAGTAAGGTATTCTCTGCAAGCACTGGAATTATTGATAACAAATAGTTTTGCAATAAGGTAATTTGTAACGAGTAGCAAGTAATAAAAGTAAATAAGGTGCATCAAGATGGCCCAGTCCTTTTTGTAGCAAAGGACAAGCCTGGAAAAACTCTTATATGAAGGAAAGGGCTCCCGAGGACACATGGGAATTATCGTCAAGCTAGTTTTCATCATGTTCATATGATTCGCGTTCGGTACTTTCATAATTTGATATGTGGGTGGACCGGTGCTTGGGTACTGTCCTTACTTGGACAAGCATCCCACTTATGATTAACCCCTATTGCAAGCATCCGCAACTACAACAGAAGTATTAAGGTAAACCTAACCATAGCATGAAACATATGGATCCAAATCAGCCCCTTACGAAGCAATGCATAAACTAGGGTTTAAGCTTCTGTCACTCTAGCAACCCATCATCTACTTATTACTTCCCAATGCCTCCCTCTAGGCCCAAACAATGGTGAAGTGTCATGTAGTCGACGTTCACATGACACCACTAGAGGGATGACAACATACATCTCATCAAAATATCGAACGAATACCAAATTCACATGACTACTTATAGCAAGACTACTCCCATATCCTCAGGAACAAATGTAACTACTCACAAAGCATACTCATGTTCATAATCAGAGGGGTATTAATATGCATAATGGATCTGAACATATGATATTCCACCAAGTTAACCAACTAGCATCAACTACAAGGAGTAATCAACACTACTAGCAACCCATAGGTACCAATATAAGGTTTGGATACAAAGATTGGATACAAGAGATGAACTAGGGTTTGAGATGAGATGGTGCTGGTGAAGATGTTGATGGAGATTGACCCCCTCCCAATGAGAGGATCGTTGGTGATGACGATGGTGATGATTTCGCCCTCCCGGAGGGAAGTTTCCCCAGCAGAACAGCTCTGCCGGAGCCCTAGATTGGTTCCGCCAAGGTTCCGCCTCGTGGCGGCGGAGTTTCTTCCCCAAAGCTTGCTTATGATTTTTTCCTCGACGAAAGACTCCATATAGCAGAAGATGGGCATCGGAGGGCCACCAGGGAGCCCATGAGGTAGGGGCGCTCCCAGGGGGGTAGGGCGCGCCCCCACCCTCGTGGCCAGGGTGTGGCCCCCCTCTGGAACTTTCTCCGCTCAGTATTTTTTATATATGCTGGAAATAACTTCCGTGAAGTTTTAGGACTTTTGGAGCTGTGCAGAATAGGTCTCTAATATTTGCTCCTTTTCCAGCCCAGAATCCTAGCTGCCGACATTCTCCCTCTTCATGTAAACCTTATAAAATAAGAGAGAATAGGCATAAGTATTGTGACATAATGTGTAATAACAACCCATAATGCGATAAATATCGATATAAAAGCATGGTGCAAAATGGACGTATCAAGGGGCCACCGTATTTCATGAAAAAACATTTCCCCCTGATTGCTGGGACCCACCAGCTACATCTTCGCACGCAAGGAAGTGCCTGACAGTCGGGACCCACCTGGTCGAAGTGTACGTAGGGTTGTCATTCTGGTCGTGAATGTGTACGTACATAAGATCGGTCTGTCTGTAGGCTGCAGCGATGAACCGTGGCCATGCAAGGAAGGGCACGTGTCGTAGTAGAGGTGCACACGTGTTGTAGTAGAGGCGTGCACATAGCATGTACACGTAAGTACATCGGCCAGGGTGTAAGAAAGAAAATACGGCCACGTACGTACATACGGGAAGGGTCTCGAATGCCTACTCGCGCATACGTACGGCCAGGGCTCATGTACATGGTTGTGGCTGGGTCGGAACGGATAAACTGTGTCGTCGTCGTGTTCATGGGGAGCCAACCGACTGGGTCGGAATGGAATGCGTCGTCGTGTTCATCGGGAGCCAACCAGCTTGGATGGAACAATCAATGGAAACGAGGCCTGGCGTACTGCAGAACCGAGGAAACGGCCTTATGTTCGACTAGCCACAGTGGAATCGGGATCCTGTTCATCGGGAGAGATCTGGCATACCACAAAATGGAGGAAACGAACTTCCTACGGTCGAAACGGGGTCCTGTTGACCGAGAGGGGTGTGGCGTACCGCAAAACGGAGGAAACAGACTTGTGTTGGAGTGCTACGGTCGAAATGGGGGTCCTGTTCATTGGGAGGGGTGTGGCGTACTGTAAAAAGGACTCCACATGATACTTTTCATCTCCACCATCGACCTCCTCCAGCCTCCACGGGCTACTGTTCATCCATCGTCGACCTCCTCCAGCCTCCACCTACGACTGTTCATCCACGGGCTCCTGTTCATCCAGCCTCCACCGCGTGCTCCTCCACCAGCTACTGTTCAACCAGCCCTCTCCACGGGGTCCTGTTCAACCACCCCTTCATGGGCTACTATTCATCCAACCCTCCACCGGCTACTTCTCAACCAGGCCTCCACGGGGTCGTCCTGTTCATCTAGCCCTCCACGGGGTCCTGTTCATCCACCCCTCCACCGGCTCGATCGATCGGGGTACTGTTCACCCAGCGACAACGGCCTCTACTACCACGGGGTCCTATTCATCCAACCCCCCACCGGGAACTGTTCATCCAAAGCCCCCAACAAAGCTCATTGTTCATCCAGAGGCAGCATCGATCGACTTTAGTTTGCAGCAGTAGCGAAGGAATCACTCGGGTCTAGTTAACAACAAGGGATCGATCGATCGCTCAGGTTCAGTAACGCGTAGCCAGCAGTGCAATCGCTCGGGTTCAGTTAGAGCCCAACGCCTCACTCGGGTTCAGTTAGAGCCCAACGCCTCGCACACACGCGCGTACGTACGAGAGAAACACACATCTCTCGGCCCCCGACCACCCACCGTAACCGGGAACTCCTCGACATTTTCCTCGCCCTCGCTTCTATCATGATTTTTTCCATCATGGATGGCCCAAAGAATGTCATGCAGTTGCGTCTCCGGCCCGCCCAGGATGAAAAGCCCATTTTTTGTCATGATTTTTTGTCATAGTAGTAGGACCCCACCACATCTATGATGATACTGGGTTTTGTCACAATTATCGTCATAGAAGTGTCATAAGTATGACAGATTTTTTTTCATTCGGCCCAAAATGTCACGGATGTGTCTTTTTTTGTAGTGTGCCAGGCTTATATGAGGGATACCGTCTTTTTAACTTATATACGTGTTGTAATCATTTTGCTTACATCAAAGAAATTTACAGATGTTTGTGTTGCTGGTAAACGGTACTGACTTGTTACTTTAATATGTTGCCAAGAACTTGTTAGTTTTACTAGTTCATGTGTAATTAAATACGTTGCCAAAACTGGTTAGTTTTACTAGTTTGATGTTAGTTTCTTATGGCTCTTGCAAAACTTTATTTATTGATTGCTAACATTCAAGTTTGCAGGATCCAACTGAAACTCCGTTGGCACAACAGGTATGTTTTCAGAAACTTCCTTGTTTACCTGTTTTACTGATGTAACTTGTTGCTCTAATCATCTTACCAACTTCAAGTTTTAGGATCCAATTGGAAGTCCAATTGCGCAACAGGTACATTTTCAAAAATATATTTGTGTAACAGGTTTGCGGGTGTAACTTTTTGCTCTAATCAAGTTACTGACTACTCAACTTTTCAGGATCCAAGAGAAACTCCAATGCCACCACAGGTTCCTTTTGCAAAACTTGTTTGTTTAACTGCTTTGCTGCTGCAACCGGTTGCTCTAATCACGTTACTGGCTACTCAACTTTTCAGGATCCAAGAGAAACTCCAATGCCACAATAGGCACCTTTTGCAAAACTTGTTTGTTTAACTTCTTTGCTGCTACAACAACCGGTTACAATGATGTTAATAACTACTTTTTAGCATCCAATTGAAACTCTTTAATTCCTTGTTTGTTTAACTGGTTTACTATTATAACTCCCAGTTGAGATGTTTTGCTCACTTCAACTTTTAGGAATCCAATCGAAACTTTAATGGCAAAATAGGTTAGCCCAAGATCAAAGAGCGAGGTCCCCATGGACGTTGTATCATCCCACAACAGTGGCACCGGCCCAATCGTTCATCATGAATTGCCAACTGCTGATACTCTAGAGGCTAAACTAGTGGTAGAAAGAGATTCTACTTCTACATGTAGAGATGAAGTTGACATGTCGAGGAAGCAAACAACACAATCACAATCAATACTCAAGACAACCATTAAATATTTGGTGGATTTCAAAATGAAGCAAGCTGAGACTGACCACATTGTTAAGGTCCTGAAGGAAAAAGGAAATTAAATTCCCACTTGCTAAATCATAGGTGAAATGTTCTTTCCATCGTTGAATAACCTTTGTGTTGTTTGTTCATGTAATCGATCAAATCATTTGTTTTAGAGATCATGTAATAATTGTTTTTTTGTTTTTTGGTTGGTAATTTTATTTGAGCACAAGTCTGTATTAATTGATAAGACTTGGAGACATTTCATTTTGATTGCTTGCCAGACCTACAAATATGCCAATCGGGCTGAATGTGCATTCATCAATAATAGTAGTATAGATGGACCATAAGTGGCACACATCGGAAAGGGCCAAGATGATGTACTAGCTTCACTAAAAAAGGATGCTCTTCTAGCAAAAAAAGTACAGCGGCCTGGCTTATGTATGTTACTTGATACTATTGATCCATATACTCTATAAGTGTTTATATGTCTGTTAGTTGTGTACATTCTTGGTTGATTAACTCGGTGTTTGAATCTTGATACATCCTTGTGTACATATCTAAATGGGAGTACACATTATGCTGCGTGTGACATTTGAGTTGGAAATAAAGTGTTCCAAATATTCGAATTCACCTTAAACTAGATTCTAGCTTCTGAATTCGAGTAACGACATTTGTAAATCATATTCATATATGACAGTGGAATACATCTTTGTCTTGCTTTTGAAGATATATAAAAACACATAGAATGATTTATAAAGATTCGTATAGGAATACAAAATGGATTCGAATTTAGTTGACTGGGTAAACATGGATGCTTATTGTCCCAAAATTTGAAAGAAGCGGCAAAATGTCCACTCCCACGTCGGCTGCCCGAAGCCAAGTGTTTGGGAGATGGAAATTACTGTCTCCCCTTACACGGACAATCCATCGGCCCGATTTCCACTGCTCTCAATAGGGGTAGGTTAGTAACTTCAATTAGACGTGACACGACCGCCTCTGAGCCCATTCCGACACGATGGGCGCCAAACATGGGCAGTAAAACACATTTGATTCAAGCTCGTCCGAAAGACCTCTGTTTCTCCCTCCATTTCCCCATTCATACACGGTGGGCGGCAAAACAAACTCGACTTGGCCAAAATTGATGTAGGAAAATATTTTCAATAGGGGCAGGTTTGAAACTTCACTCAGACGTGACACAACCGCCCTACCTGTCAGCCCCGTTCATACATCGTGGGCGCCAACCATGGGGCCAAAACACCATCTCCTCCCCGAAATCGCTCTAGGCAGATATTGGCAAGATGCGATATTACCGTCCTATCCCCAACCGACGAGACGTACAAATTTTAAACGGGGGCTAAGTTCGTAACTTTCCCATATTTTAGATAGACGCATCACAAAAACATGGTTCCCCGTACCTCTCCCTCCATTTTCCCATTCATACACCGTCCGCACTAGAACACTATCCCCACACCAGCCTCCTCCGTCCACCACCCCATACATCGCCGCCATCCTTCACCCCATCCATCGCCGCCATCCTCCACCCCATCCATCGCCACTGTCCTCCACCATGCCGAAGCGCCTACCAAGACCGCATCGTCCACTTCTAGAGATGGACGTTTCTCATCCACGGCGACGGACCAAGAGCCTTGCATCGCGTCCTCTTGCTTCATCGGCGCCATCGTCCTCTTTGTCGGGGCAGCTCACACGACCTTCTCTTCCACCACAACATGACTTATCCCCCGATGCACCCGTCTACTATCGCAGATCTGCTTCAACGCCACCGACAGCCATTGCGCCCCCGATGCCTACATGGCACCTCAAGAGAGGTGGTACTTCATATCTCCTCAACTTTTTGATCTCAACCAGAAAATAGATCGTAACTTGGTTACTGTACTTTCTTTTGAACTCTTAGAATTTAGTTCTTAGTTCGAAGCAAACAATGGATGCTAAATAGCATTTCTCCGGTTAGCAGCTTTAAATCTGACATGGCACAGTCATAATAGGGTTTAATTGATCATGTTGGTTCCATGGTGGTTTCTTTAATGGAAATCGGAGGGGAAACCCTCTTTTGCTCAAAAAATGATTAGGGTTTCCCCCTTTTATGATCACTATATGGTCAGCATACGTGCTTCGTGTCATAATAGCAGTGCTCCACCTATCAAGCTAAACAAGCTTAGTTGTTCAAATACGAATATGTTATTATTAAAATAGAGTCATTTAATTGGTCAGCTAAATGTTCCTGATTTAGTTTAAAAAATGCATGTTCGCTGCACGGATGTGTATCTCTACAGGGTGCCCATGGTGGGTCGCGTCCCACCCTAGGATTTTGGGTCGGCCCAAGCCCCGATTCCCCTCTATTCTGCTGCGCGCTTACGATCTCTACTCGCCCCCAGCCGCCTGCCTCGCTAGCGACTTGTCGTCCCTGAACGGCATGACTCTAGGAGGAGACATCGGACTAACAGGAGGTCAGGAGCCACTCACCCAACAACGTCACCGCTGCCCGGGTGCGCCGCCATGCCTACCTTCACAGTCCAGGGCTCAGGCGTGCAGCACCCACTAAGCCAACCCGATTTATCCTGAGATATGTCCTCAACACTCAGTAGCCACTCCTCATCACCCATTTTCTAATTGATTCATTACTCATTAGGCAGGACCGTCATTATGGTTTGTTGTGTGTTGAGTGCTACCTACACTTAATGGTTCAGATGTATTTCAGTAATCTTTAGTACCTGTAAAGTTCACATGGTTTCAAAATTCTGGCCCTAGGAACAGACACTAGTCATTTTGGATTGTTGGTCATAGTGACATTGACCCAGATTACTAATGCAGGCCAGGTTTGTTGACAATTTTACTTGTCTTTCTTACTCATTCAATATGATATCCAATTATTCACGTCGATTAGTTACAAACAATAAGTGCTAGACAAACTTCTTGATTCAAATTTTCGATGGTCTCTTACTAAAGTTACAATTCTGCATACTTGTCCTAGTAAGCTCGCAAGTAAATGATTGATTCACTACATCTATGCTTGCCTTGTCATATTTGTTGTCAATATTCTTTTAGGGTGGACCACCCTGTTTCAAAATACTGGAACCGTAGACATGAGTGAATAGTATTTATTTGTGTGATCTCTTCCATCATGTGTGGGCAACGAACACTGCATTGTATAGAAAGAAAGTGTCATTTCCAGCTTTTACATAGACTACGATCTTTTACATGGAATACAATCTGCCTACTTGCTTTGTGTTGCACTACCAGCACTCCACCCTTGAAGCTAAACATTATGCCACTCATAATTCCTTAGTTTATTTGTTCAAAAATGAATTTGATATGATTCTAATGTTCATACTTCAGTTTTGAAATATGTGTTTGCTTGTTATAGAGACATAAGAGGTTTGTATTTCTGTGTGTGGTCTGGTCAGAACGGTTGGGGTGAACTTTGCAAATGCAGGGGTTTATAGGGAGACACTCTTCGAGTTGAATCCACAATGCATTCCATAGATAATCTGACTACTTTTTATGTTTCCATGAATCTCAGATTCTGAACAACATCATAATGCTTATGAGCTTGCACGCATGAAAAGAATGAAGCAGAACAATGCCATGGCTGTCAAACTTGGCATTAAGGGACTGAAATCAAGTCTGGATGCAATGCAGTGCAAACACTCTCCACCTACAGATTCATGCTCAGAATATGATCCTAACCGTGTTTCTGAGCTAGAGGGAGACCTAAGTCAATGTAACTCCCTAGTGGAGGAGTCAGAGGCAGATGCCCTATCTTATTCACCCATCAAGGTGCTTGCTCTAACTTTCCAAGGTTATATTGGTCGCACATATCTTGCAACTGATGCTTTGCATTGCTTCTACTTTGTTGCACTGCCATTAGCTTAGTTTACACATCGTGTATGTGAATACGCCTTGCCTATCCATTTTCAGTACATATTCCATCTGTCATAAAACCATATTTATCCATTCAAATGATGTTCTTGTGTATCAGGCGTTCAAAAGGAAGAGGGTGATTGCTGATCGCAGAGGAGCACAAGAAAAATATTTGGAAAAGGTAGTGACACCTGATAAATCAAATAGCCCATTAGGTAGAGTTGTAATATCACCTGACCGACAAAACATCCCAACTCTAGCAGACTCTAGCCCTACTACACTAGTAATTTCTGATGCCCCAACTCAGCAGACCCCAACTGTAGCAAACAGTATGATGATGCCAGTTGACATAGCACCAGCTCTACGACGCAAAACCCCCATTCCAGCAAAGAGTACACCAAATCCAGTTGCCAAATCCCTTTTCGAACCAGAGAGAGCCCCAATTGCAGCAAATAGGACCCATGTTCCATTTCTTCCCAGTTTAGAAGATGAAGCTTATATTGTTGTCAGGAACTTTGTGCGCATCTTTCCTTCATGGAAAGATTATACCGCAGACACATAACAATTTCTAGTCTTCCTCCGCAACTTACCCGTAAGTAATGTACTAATGTTATTCATGGTAATTAATGCATATGTTTTTGCTGACAGAAGACACAAGATTTCATTCTTTTAAATAGGCGAGGACCAAACTGGATCATTAAGATGAGCAAGGGTTGGTTGCGCTTTTCAAGCACTCGTTGATGAAGTATCGTTCCTACCTGAGGCAAGCGCACTTTGATGGCAAGCCTCTAAACGAAATTTTTGTAAAGTCTCTGGTGCAACATTTATCCGACAGTGATTGGAATAATCTTGTTACACATTGGTCTCATCTTCAACGTAAGGTACTATCTATGATATCACATCACAATTTGAACTACATTTCTGCATTTGCCTTAATGTCTCACTTGTATGAAAACTGTGAGCAGAAGAACATTCATTCTCAAGGGACCACAGAATCTCGCAACTATACTGCACACTGCATTGCTCTTGTGAGTACCTCTTGCCCTGTATGACCATACTTACTTCCATAGTTTTTTGATTATGTAGCATCACTGCACATGTTAGCCTCGTTATCGTCCATTTGGTGGACATTATAAGATCCATATGGACTCTTACATATATTTAGAATCAACCCAATGCTTTTGAATAGGTTTAGCTCTGCAGCCCTCTTGTAAGGACTGAATGATGTCTATCACTGTACTTACATTAACAGCTACTCCCTCCGTCCCATACTATAAGAACGCTCTGTATAGTACACCAATGTCCAAAACACTCTTGTATTATGGGAAGAGGGATTGGTTCATTGTGTAGCATTCTGCATCTTATCTCCCTCGCCCACTATTTACTAAAAAATATCAGATCTATATTTAATCTTATCAAAAAGTTGAATACACAGACAATGCCAATGCAGAAGTGTATCCCATTGCTCTTGTCAGTACATTTTGTCCTGTAACGCTTGTACTTCCAAGGATTGGTTTATGTAGCATCAATCTGCATCTTATCTTCATTATCCTCTATCCCTTCCAGAATTATCATATCTATAATCACTCTCTATAAACTGTAGAGTACATGCAATGCTTATGAAGAAGATTATGTGCTCAAATTCTTGAGTTATCCTTCCCTTGACATGGAGAAGGGAATTACAAAGCCGGTGTTAATTGTTAATGTAAGTCAGTCCTTCTAAAGCCTTTATCCTCAACTGTTGTTTAATTTGCAAACCTAGAATAGAAATTGATGCATACGGGATTGAAGGGGACCAATATATCTTAATGCTATGGTTGGGTTTTACCTTAATGAACGTTAGTAGTTGTGGATGCTTGCTAATAGTTCCAATCATAAGTGCATAGAATTCCAAGTCAGGGATGACATGCTAGCAGTGGCCTCTCCCACATAAAACTTGCTATTGGTCTAGTAAAGTAGGCAATTACTTAGGGACAATTTCACAACTCATACCACCACTTTTCCACACTCGCTATACTAACTTTATTGATTCTTTATCTAAACAGCCCCTAGCTTTTATTTACGTGCTCTTTATTATCTTGCAAACCTATCCCATAACACCTACAAAGTACTTCTAGTTTCATACTTGTTATAGGTAAAGCAAACATTAAGCGTGCGTAGAGTTGTATTAGTGGTCGATAGAACTTGAGGGAATATTTGTTCTACCTTTAGCTCCTCGTTGGGTTCAACACTCTTACCGGAAGAGGCTACAATTGATCCCCTATACTTGTGGGTTATCAAGACCTTTTTCTGGCGCCGTTGCCTGGGAGCAATAGCGTGGGGTGAATATTCTTGTGTGTGCTTGTTTGCTTTATCACTCAGTAATTTTTATTTGTTGTTCTAAGTTGTTCTCTATCTTTAGTTATGGATATGGAACACGAAATACCAAAAAAATTAGGTGTACCTGCTACTCATGGAGATGGGGAACCTCCTAAAACCCTCGATGCTGGTTATGTGAAAAATATTATGTACTACTTTGATAATCCAGAGAAAACCCCATTCAATTATGTAATGGGAGACACGTTGGATCAACATGAATACTTCAGGGATGATCGCTTGACTCGAAAAGGGAAACTATTATGGGATCAAATTCATATGTTGCATTGGCATGCTCGGGAACTATGCTTGAGATATGACTATAATTGTTGCTCTAGGATGAAGGCTCCACACCTTCCCTTTTCATGCAAATTTAATGATGATAAAACCTTGGCTTCTTATGCTAATGGTATATATGATTACTATGATGTGTAACAAATAGAAGAATTTCTTGCTTTATGGGTGCTTATGAAATTGAATCTTTGTTTAAAGAGTGTGAAAATCTTGATGATTAAGTTTATAGACCTGAAAATTTAGCTATCCTTAAATATTGCTATGAGAATTATGAATTAAATTCCGATATTGATGATTTTATTGAGAGAGTCTCCGCTATCCAAGATGAGACTAATATTTTGTAGGAGTCTATGGAAGAAGAAATTGATGAAACTGTGAGCTCATTGGATGAAAAATATGAGGAGGAGAGCGAAGAACAAAAGGAGGAAGAGCGGATTGATCACCCGTGCCCACCTTCTAATGAGAGTAACTCTTTATCCTATACATTATTTAATTTCCCTTCATGCTTACCGAAGGATGATTGCTATGATGATTGTTATGATCCCGTTGATTCTTTTGAAATATCCCTTTTTGACGATGCTTGCTATGCTTGTGGCCAAGATGCCAATATGAATTATGCTTATGGAGATGAACTTGCTATAGTTACTTATGTTAAACATGAAATTGTTGCTATTGCACCCACGCATGATAGTCCTATTATCTTTTTGAATTCTCCCGACTACACTATATCGGAGAAGTTTGCACTTATTAAGGATTATATTGATGGGTTGCCTTTTACCGTTGCACATGATGATTTTGATGAATATAATATGCATGTGCTTGCTGCTCCCACTTGAAATTATTATGAGAGAGGAACTATATCACCACCTCTCTATGTTTCCAACATGATAAAATTGCAAGAAACTGTTTATACTATGCATTGGCCTTTACTTTGTGTGCATGAATTATTCTTTTATGAGATGCTGATGCATAGGAAGAGAGTTAGACTTCATCATTACATGATATATGTTACTTTGTGCACACTACCCCCTCCATTCCAAAATATAGTGCGCTCGCGCTTCCCGAGGTCCAAGTTTGACCATAAATTTAACCAACGAGACCAACTGCAGCGGGAGAAAAAAATATATATAATTGAAAACTTCTTTCGAATACGAATTCACTGATATAATTTTTGCTCCCGCCGCAATCGGTCTTGGTAGTTAAGCTTATGGTCAAAGTTGAAGTACGTAGATAGAGGAAGCACTACATTGTGGAATGGAGGTAGTACTAAATTACAAATCATTGTTAATTAAAATTGGCTTTGATATACCTTGGGATCCGGATGGATGCATTACTTGAGCACTATATGCCTAGCTTAATGGCTTTAAAGAAAGCGCTGCCAGGGAGACAACCCAGAAGTTTTAGAGAGTCATTTATTTCTGTTGTGTGCTTTTATAAAGTTTAAAAATAAAAATAATGTGCCAAGGTTTGCCTTTAGGATGTTTTAGATTGCTTGTTGGTTTGTGCGGTGCAGGACAGAAATTTTGGCTGTAGTGCACGATTTTACATTTTTTACTGGAACATCAAACGGTTCTGAAAATTTTTGCACTGTATTTCTATATAAATTGTTTATTTTTCCTAATTTCGGTAGAATTTGTGGAGTACGGTAGGTATGGTGAATGTTCAGATTATTACAGACTGTTCTGTTTTAGACAGATTCTGTTTTTGATGCGTAGTTTGCTTGTTTTGATGAAACTATCGATTTATATCAGTGGATTAAGTGGAAAAGTTATATTACAGTAACTATAATGCAAAAACAAAATATGAATTAGTTTGCAACAGTACTTAGAGTAGTGATTTGCTTTATTGTACTAATGGATCTTACCGAGCTTTCTGTTGAGTTTTGTGTGGATGAAGTGTTCGAAGATCGAGGATGTCTCGATGTGAGGAGAAGAAGGAGAGGCAAGAGCTCAAGCTTGGGTATGACCAAGGCACCCCAATTAAATATTCAAGGTGACTCAAGCATCTAATCTTGGGGATGCCCCGGAAGGCATCCCATCTTTCTTCAACAAATATCGGTATGTTTTCGGATTCGTTTCGTTCATGCGATATGTGCAATCTTGGAGCGTCTTTTGCATTTAGTTTTCACTTTTATTTTATGAACCATGCTGGTATGAGATAGATCTTGGTTGATTTATAGAATGCTCATTTCACTTCATTTATATCTTTTGAGTATGGCTTTATAGAATGCTTCATGTGCTTCGCTTATATCATTTGAAGTATGGATTGCCTGTTTCTCTTCACATAGAAAACCGCCATTTGTAGAATGCTCTTTTGCTTCACTTATATTTGTTAGAGCATGGGTATATTTTTTTTAGAAAGAATTAAACTCTCTTTCTTCACTTATATCTATTTAGAGAGATGACAGGAATTGGTCATTCACATGGTTAGTCATAAAATCCTACATAAAACTTGTAGATCACTAAATATGATATGTTTGATTCCTTGCAATAGTTTTGTGATATAAAGATGGTGATATTAGAGTCATGATAGTGGGTAGTTGTGGATTGTAGAAATACTTGTGTTGAAGTTTGTGATTCCCGTAGCATGCACGTATGGTGAACCGTTATGTGATGAAGTCGGAGCATGATTTATTTATTGATTGTCTTCCTTATGAGTGGCGGTCGGGGACGAGCGATGGTCTTTTCCTACCAATCTATCCCCCCTAGGAGCATGCGTGTAGTACTTTGTTTCGATGACTAATATATTTTTGCAATAAGTATGTGAGTTCTTTATGACTAATGTTGAGTCCATGGATTATACACACTCTCACCCTTCCATCATCGCTAGCCTCTTCGGTACCGTGCATTGCCCTTTCTCACCTCGAGAGTTGGTGCAAACTCGCCGATGCATCCAAACTCCGTGATACAATACGCTCTATCACACATAAGCCTCCTTATATCTTCCTCAAAACAGCCACCATACCTACCTATTATGGCATTTCCATAGCCATTCCGAGATATATTTCCGTGCAACTTCCATCATCATTGTATACATGACTTGAGCATTTATTGTCATATTGCTTTGCATGATCGTAAGATAGCTAGCATGATGTTTTCATGGCTTGTCCGTTTTTTTATGTCATTGCTACGCTAGATCATTGCACATCCCGGTACACCGCCGGAGGCATTCATATAGAGTCATATCTTTGTTCTAGTATCGAGCTGTGATATTGAGTTGTAAGTAAATAAAAGTGTGATGGTCATCATTGTTAGAACATTGTCCCATGTGAGGTTATCAAAATAAAAGAGGCCAAAGAAGCCCAAATAAAAAGAGAGGCCAAAGAAGCCCACCAAAAAAACAAAAAAATGAGAGAAAAGGAGAGAAGGGACAATGTTACTATCCTTTTTCCACACTTGTGCTTCAAAGTAGCACCATGTTCTTCATATAGAGAGTCTCATTGAGTTATCACTTTCATATACTAGTGGGAATTTTTATTATAGAACTTGGCTTGTATATTCCGATGATGGGCTTCCTCAAATGCCCGAGGTCTTCATGAGAAAGCAAGTTGGATGCACACCCACTTAGTTTTCAGATTGAGCTTTCATACACTTATAGCTCTTAGTGCATCCGTTGCATGGCAATCCCTACTCCTTGCATTGACATCAATTGATGGGCATCTCCATAGCCCATTGATTAGCCGCGTCGATGTGAGACTTTCTTCCTTTTTGTCTTCTCCACACAACCTCCAACATCATATTTTATTCCACCTATAGTGTTGTATCCATGGCCCACGCTCATGTATTGCGTCAAAGTTGAAAAGGTTTGAGAACATCAAAAGTATGAAACAATTGCTTGGCTTGTCATCGGGGTTGTGCATGATTTGAATATTTTGTGTGGTGAAGATGGAGCATAGCCAGACCATATGATTTTGTAGGGATAACTTTCTTTGGCCATGTTATTTTGAAAAGACATGATTGCTTTATTAGTATGCTTGAAGTATTATTGTCTTAATGTCAAATGATAGACTATTGCTTTGAATCACTCGTGTCTTAATATTCATGCCATGATTAGATATATGATCAAGATTATACTAGGTAGCATTCCACATCAAAAACTATCTTTTTTATCACTTACCTACTCGAGGACGAGCGGGAATAAAGCTTGGGGATGCTAATACGTCTCCGTCATATCTATAATTTTTGATTGTTCCATGCCAATATTATACAACTTTCATATACTTTTGGCAACCATTTATAATATTTTTGGGACTAACATATCGATCCAGTGCCCAATGCCAGTGCCAGTTCCTGTTTGTTGCATGTTTTTTGTTTCGCAGTAAATCCATATCAAACGGAGTCCAAATGGGATAAAAACTGACGGAGATTTTTTTGGAATATACGTGATTTTGGGGAAGAAAAATCCACGCGAGACAATGCCCGAGGGAGCCACGAGGTAGGGGGCGCGCCCCAGGGAGTCAGGCGTGCCCTGGACCCTCATGGCCACCCCGTAAGGTGGTTGATGCCCTTCTTTCGCAGCAAGAAAGCTAATATCCGGATAGAAATCATGTTAAAATTTCAGCCCAATCGGAGTTACGGATCTCCGGGAATATAAGACATGGTGAAAGGGCAGAATCTGAGAACGCGGAAATAGAGAGAGACAAAGAGACATATCCAATCTCGGAGGGGCTCTCACCCCTCCCATGCCATGGAAACCATGGACCAGAGGGGAAACCCTTCTCCCATCTAGGGAGAAGGTCAAGGAAGAAGAAGAAGGAGGGGGTGTCGGCGTCAAAACCAGCGGATCTCGGGTAGGGGGTCCCGAACTGTGCGTCTAGGCCGGATGGTAACAGGAGGCAGGGGACACGATGTTTTACCCAGGTTCGGGCCCTCTTGATGGAGGTAAAACCCTACGTCCTGCTTGATTGATATTGATGATATGGGTAGTACAAGAGTAGATCTACCACGAGATCAGAGAGGCCAAAGCCTAGAAGCTAGCCTATGGTATGATTGTATGTTATTCCACGGACTAAAACCCTTCAGTTTATATAGACACCGGAGAGGGTTAGGGTTACACAAGGTTGGTTACAAAGGAGGAGATATTCATATCCGTATTTCCTAGCTTGCCTTCCACGCCAAGTAGAGTCCCATCCAGACACGAGACGAAGTCTTCAATCCTGTATCTTCATAGTCCAACAGTCCGGCCAAAGGATATAGTCCGACTGTCCGGAGACCCCCTAATCCAAGACTCTCTCAGTAGCCCCTGAACCAGGCTTCAATGATGATGAGTCCGGCGTGCAGTATTGTCTTCAGCATTGCAAGGCGGGTTCCTCTCCAAATTCTATGTACCTATCGAAATAGTGTCCGGCTTTTGTGAATGTTGCACTCCTTGGCTTCCACGCCCAATAATGGCCACTTTCCACGTGTCGAGCGAATGTGAAGAGCCAGGGTGTTTTCACATTTACCCCTAGCTGTGTGAATGAGCCGCCTATTAAAAAGACGATGATTTAGATCCAAATCACACCATCCTCCCTTGGCGAGCCTTCATCGGAGCGCACCCGACAGAGATCCATTCCATCATGGCCGGTCGACACAGCTCCTCCTCTCACTCCCCTAGCTCCAAGCCTGGAGATTGGGAGAGATGTTCCGTCCCACACAGCAAATTAGTGATGCTTCAGACCAAGGGATTTCTTCCCCCAGCGTACATGGTCCCAGTTCGAGCCGGGCTCGCCACCTATAATGGTGGAGAGCAAGCGGAGAGCCTTCCCAATCCCTTATTTGGTAAGAGGGCTCGGATTCCCAATTCATCCGTTTCTCCGGGGGCTCCTGGAGTTCTACGGCCTCCAGTTGCACAACCTTACGCCTGACTCCATGCTGCATATCGCGGGATTCGTAGCCCTTTGCGAGTTGTTTTTGGGCTGTGAGGCTCATTTCGCTCTGTGGAAGAAGCTGTTCTGCCTTGTGCCCCGTTCTCAGAAGGGGTCAATATATCAAGTAGGCGGAGCCGAAGTGTGGAATGTTGCCGGGACCGGATACCTGTCCGGAACCCCAAAGAAGACGTCCGAAGACTAGCCTTCAGAATGGTTTTATATAGAAGATGTCCCCCTCTCGGATCCTATTCAAATCGGCCTTCCTGAGTTCGACAACGCCCCTTTGAAGAAGCGCCGGAGCTGGCGTCCACGGAGCTCCCTGGAGGAAGATGACAGGGACGTTCTTTACCTGATGAGCCGGATAAGTTTTTTAGCTCGATCCGGCTTGACCATGATCGAGGTCATGGCCATATGTATCATGTGGGGGGTGCAGCCGCTTCAGTATAGAGGCCACCCCATGTGGTATTTCAACGGGGAGGATGACGCCACCCGCTACGGCCGTAAAGGGCCGGGATCGGTTGCTGATCTAATAAAGATCTTATCCACTTTGTACAAGGGAGAAGAGGAGGAATTCCTTCGTGTCAACCCGCAGAGCGGATTCTCTATGTACAATCCTCCGAGCTGGGTAAGCGGAGACTTTTTCTCGTCCATCCGTTTCATATTTCCGTAGTTAAGTATTCAGTCTAGCGATTTCTACACTGGAACTGCGCCAGGCTGTAAGGGAGATAAACAACCCCCTCCACAACCCGAGGACCCTGGATGGTCCCTCGACCCGGCCTTCCAGGAGGATCCAGACATATCTGTGGAGCTGATCGATGGGGTGTTTTACCAATTGAGCAATGATAATGCTTTGGTGGCCATTACGGCCGATTACCCTAGGCTACTTCCAGCCTCACAGGTGACTGAGACCGAAGTCCCAACACTTCAAAAAAGGGATCCGTCCTTGCACTTTTTTGATTGCCGTATAACAACCGTGTTTTGCAGGGGAGGTCCTCGAGGCAGAAGGCCGAGCCTGCGGCAACTAGCCAACAAAGGGCCGCGAGGCCAGGCAGGCTGAAAAGACTCGCAGTCCGGATTGAGACACCGGCGCAGCGGTATGGCGCGCCATCTTTATTGCAAGACATTATTCTCAGAGGCATACTAACGCCCATGCCTTCTTTTCAGGAATAAGAGTGCTCGCCGGACTATACCCGGAGAGGCTACCAATCGCGCCTCCACCAGCCAGGCTCCAAGGCCGGATTCGGAGGCGGGAACGAATATGAGGCGCGCGCCGGGCGCTCCTCCGACAGAGGATGCGGATAAACTGCCCGCCACCAATTCCGAGGTGGAAAGTGCCATGAACCACAGGCGTCGCCGGACTGTTCTTCATGACGCTTGTTTCTCCCAAGAGGCATTGGATGCCTTCAACTCGGGAGATGCGTACCTCCGTGCTGCTCAAAATGGTCTAACCAGAGCCACGGAGCAGTATGTAAAAGACATACGAGTGAGAAAATTTGGTGATTATATATATCAGTAGCCCCTGAGACTTGAAACAATTAGGATAACTGATTTAAGGATCATTTGCTATGCAGGTTCTTACAGAAAAGAATACTCAACTGTACCAGGAGCTGGAAGAGTGCAAAGCCCAACTTCAGGCCGCATTGGCCGCAGCAGGGGAGCCCAAAGAGACCCCCTCTGGTAACATATCCTTCGAATGATAAGTATCATATTAGAAGGCGGCATATATGCAGATCTGATGATAAAATTACAGATGACGCTGGATTAAATCCGGATAAGCAACAGCTCATACGCCAGCTGAAGGCCATTGAGAGCGTGCTTACGAGGGTGAGGCAGGAGAAGAATGATCTCCTAGATGCCAACACCAAGATGGGCATGGAAATAAAGATGTTCGTGCCCAACTTTTGGACTCTGTTAAGGAGAATCGGCGGCTTTGACGCGGCATATTTAGTAAGTGCTTGAATGAACTTTGAAAAAGAGTTCAGCGAGGAAGCTGGCTGACAGAGTTATATTTGTAGGTATGCTAATAGGTCGTCCTGCCGAGGAGATGCCCGGTTCATTGGGTGATCTTCTTCCTGAGCTCTCACAGTTGCACGAACGAGTTCGGCAGGTGATGCAAGGCGTCGCCCAGGCCTTGTGGCCATCCGTCTCCATACCCGAAGGCCTTGGAGAGCTTGCGGAAAAGCTGAAGGAAGCACGGCGGCGCTTCCGATTATAGAAGATATCGACCTGCCGTCAGGGCGCCAGGGAAGCCTGGGCAATGGTGAAGACACGGTACACGAAGGCTGACCCGAACCACATGGCCGAAGTCGGACCTATGGGGCCTAATGGGAAGGAGATCCCTGTGAGCTTAGTGTACGGCCAAGTAGAATTGGCCGCAAAGTATTCCCAATAGGACTGTAAACTAGATAGCCTATTGGATGGTATTGAAGAGGAATTCAACCAGTCAAATTGACTATGTAATTTTAAAGTGACATGTATAATGCCTTCTAGCCGGATTCTAGATCGTTTATCGTGGCAGACCTTTTCGCTTCAACCTCGGGATCCGACGGTCCGGAGTGTATCCGAATACCCTCTCGGTTATGTAAGAACCAGGGCATGCGTGGAGACCAGGCGTAGGGGTCATTAGTGCTTTATCAGACAAGTGCCCAACTAGTTATGTTATATTACATGGGTAGTAAGAAACATCTTCCAGGGAGAATAGTTCCGTTAAGGGTTCCTTTCCCTGGGTAAGCATGCCCTAAAGTGCATGTTCAGACTGCGATAAGAAGCGCAGAAAAAGCATCCGGGGGCAGATATGGATAATATAAGTCATCTTTTGTTCACCGACCGAATATTCCCTTAAGAACGCTAGCTTTCGGCTTCACCCAGTCTGAGGTACACGTCCGGCTGACCCGGCGGTAACAATCGCAGAGGTGCTCCCCTTATGCCCTAGCCGAATTAACGGGAACGTAGGGCATAAATACAAGAGCCAGGCAACCCAGCTTGGCCAAAACTTAAGTCATATCGATGCATATAATGGTGAAAAAAGGTACATGCGGAAGTATAACACATGTGTTGGGTGTGAGGCCCAGGTAAATAACTTAAGCTTCTGTGAAAGAAGCCCCCAGGTATGAAGAGTGCGGCTAGCGCATCTGTAATGTACGAGTGAGGCACAAGGTGACCCTTGAAGGCCTAGAGAAATAAAAGAAAGAAAGGGAAACAAGACAGATGATGCATATGCAGAAAATGGACAAAGGGAGGGGACTAACATAGAGTCCAGTGCTAAGCATAGAATCTTCGAAGCCTGGCTGCGTTCCATGGGTTTGGCTCGAGTCGACTAGTCGATGCATCCCGCAGTCGGTACGCTCCACCGGTCAGAACTTGGTCGATAATGAAGGGACCTTCCCATTTGGGCTCGAGATTGTTCTTTTTCTTATCCGGCAGCCGTAGAAATAGTTCGCCAACGTTATAAGTTTTGGCCCATACTTATCTGCTTTGGTATCTGTGAGCCTGTTGCTGGTAAAATGCGGAACGGGCTTTGGCTACATCGCGCTCTTCCTCCAAGGTGTCTAGATTGTCCTGCCGATCGACCTCGGCTTCTCTTTCTTCGTACATGCGCACTCGAGGTGAGTCATGAATTATGTCACAGGGCAGGACTTCCTCTGCGCCATACACCATAAAAACGGTGTATATCCGGTACTATGATTCGGCGTGGTCTGCAGCCCCCAGAGTACGGAGTCGAGCTCCTCTACCAGTGCGTGTCAGACTCCGTTAAGGAGCGCACTAATCTAGGTTTAATGCCGCTCATTATAAGACCATTTTCTCATTCGACTTGTCCGTTGGTTTGTGGGTGATAGACTGAAGCATAATCGAGCTTGATGCCCATTTTGCTGCACCAGATTTTTGCCTCGTCGGCCATGAAGTTCGTGCCGTTATCAGTGATGATGCTGTGGGGGACGCCGTAACAGTGTACAACCCCGAATATGAAATCTATCACCGGTCCGGATTCGGTTGTTTTAACCGGTTTAGCCTCTATCCATTTGGTGAATTTATCCACCATGACCAATAAATATTTTTTCTTGTGGGTTCCCCCTTTAAGGGGTCCAACCATGTCAAGCCCCCAGACCGCGAAGGGCCATGTAATGGGGATTGTTTGGAGGGCAGTGGGTGGCATGTGGCTTTGACTTGCAAAGAGCTGGCAACCGGCGCAACGTTGGACCAAGTCCTATGCATCTGCCCGGGCCGTTGGCCAATAGAATCCTGTACGGAAGGCCTTGCTTACAAGAGCCCGGGCTGCGGCGTGATGACCACCGAGTCTGGCATGAATTTCTGCCAAAAGGTTCCGCCCTTCCTCTTTGGAGATGCACCTTTGAAGGACTCCGGTAGCGCTTTTTTTGTACAATTCTCCCTCATGGACCCTGTAGGCCTTGGATCGCCGCACTATGCAGCGTGCCTCATTTTGGTCCTCCGGAAGTTCTTGTCTAGTTAGGTAGGCCAGGAATGGTTCTGTCCATGGGGCAATAATGGCCATTATTTCGTGGGCTGAATGTGTTCTTTCGGTGGCGGGGCCTCCGATTGTGTCAGAGAGTTCGGTATCGGGTATTTTGGCCGGGTCCGGACTGTTGTTACTGGTGTCCCCTTCCCATGCTACAGATGGCTTGAAGAGCCTTTCCAGAAATATGTTGGGAGGGACCGCGTCGCATTTTGCGCTGATGCGGGCGAGGATATCCGCCGCCTGATTGTTTTCCCGAGCCACATGGTGAAATTCGAGCCCCTCGAACCGAGCTGACATTTTTAGGACGACATTGCGATAAGCTGCCATTTTCGGATCCTTGGCATCAAAGTCTCCATTTATTTGGGATATCGCGAGGTTCGAAACCCCGCGCACCTCTAGGCATTGAATGCCCATGGATACTGCCATCCGGAGACCATGTAGAAGGGCCTCATATTCGGCTGCGTTGTTGGAGTCCGTATACATTATCTGTAGTACGTACTGAACTAACTCCTGTTGGGGACGTCAAAACGACGCCAGCCCCCAGACTAGCCAACATTTCGGAGCCGTCGAAGTGCATGATCCAGTTTGAATATGTGTCGTACTCCTTAGGGAGTTCGGCTTCTGTCCACTCGGCGACGAAGTCAGCCAAAACTTGCGATTTAACAGCTCGCCGTGGCTTGTAAGTTATGTCGAATGGGAGGAGCTCAATGGCCCATTTGGCAATCCAGCCCGTCGCGTCGCGGTTGTTTATAATATCGTTAAGTGGTACTTCCGAGGCTACCATTATCGAACACTCTTGAAAGTAGTGTCGCAGCTTCCAGGATGCCATAAATACCGCGTACGCTATCTTTTGATAATGCGGGTACCGTGATTTGCATGGAGTAAGGACAGTGGACACATAGTACACCGTCTTTTGAAGGGGGAATTTGTGTCCGTCCGCTTCTCGTTCGACGACGAGCACTGTGCTTACTACTTGATGAGTTGCCGCAATGTATAATAGCATTGGTTTGCCAATGTTTGGCGCGGCCAGGACTGGGTTTGTTACCAATATGGCTTTTATTTCGTTGAGTCTGGTCGTGGCGGCATCCGTCCACTCGAAGTGTTCGGTGCGTCGGAGGAGGCGATAAAGGGGTAATGCCTTTTCTCCCAAGCGGGAGATAAAGCGGCTTAGAGCCGCCACGCATCCAGACAATTTTTGTATTTGTTTGAGGTCTGTTGGGGTAGCCAACTGTGACAACGCTCGGATTTTGGCCGGATTAGCTTCAATACCTCTACTGGAGACAATGAATCCCAGGAGCTTTCCGGCTGGTACGCCAAAAACGCATTTTTCTAGATTGAGCTTGATGTCATATGTTCGGAGGTTATCGAATGTGAGCCTCAAGTCGTCTACTAGAGTTTCAACAGGCTTGGTTTTAACGACCATGTCATCTACGTATGCCTCCACAGTTTTGCCGATCTGGTTTGCCAGACATGTTTGAATCATGCGCTGATATGTTGTGCCGGTGTTTTTGAGCCCGAAGGGCATTGTGTTGAAGCAGAATGGGCCGTAAGGTGTGATGAATGCCGTTGCGGCTTGGTCTAGCTTTGCCATTTTAATTTGATGGTAGCTGGAGTATGCATCGAGGAAACACAATGAATCGTGTCCTGCGGTGGCGTCGATGATTGATCGATGCGGGGGAGGGGGAAGGATCCTTTGGGCAGGCCTTGTTAAGGTCCTTAAAATCGACGCACAAGCGCCAGGATTTGTCCTTCTTTGGTACCATCACCAGGTTTGCAAGCCAGTCCAGATGTTTTATGTCTCTGATGAATCCGGCCTCCAATAGCTTGGCTAGTTCCTCTCCCATGGCTTGTCTCTTAGGTTCGGAGAAACACCGAAGAGCCTTCTTAACTGGCTTGAATCCTTTTAGGATATTTAGGCAGTGCTCAGCCAGCCTGCGTGGGATTCCTAGCATGTCTGAAGGGTGCCAGGCAAAAATGTCCCAGTTCTCGCATAGGAACTCTCGCAGTGCAGCGTCGACATCAAGGTTTAATTGTGCCCCGACGGAAGCTGTTTTTGTAGGGTCCGTTGGATGGACTTGGAATTTGACTATCTCGTCCGCCAGTTTAAAGGAGGTGGACTTGGATCTTTTATCGAGTATCACATCATCCCTGTTCACCATGGAGCGCAGCGCAGTTAGTTTCTCGGCCGCTAGGGCTTTGGATAGTGCCTCGAGGGCCAGTGCGGCTGTCTTATTTTCGACGCGGAGTGCTATGTCCGGATCACTAGCAAGAGTGATGATTCCGATGGGCCCGGGCATTTTGAGCTTCATGTACCCGTAATGGGGTATGGCTTGGAAGATTGTAAACGCCTCCCGCCCTAGTAGAGCGTGGTATCCGCTGCTGAACGGGGCCACTTGGAATGTAATTTCTTCGGACCTGTAATTATTCGGCATGCCAAATACCACATCTAGTGTGATTTTCCTAGCACGGCTTGCTTCTCGACTGGGGATGATTCCTCTAAAGGTTGTGCTACTTTGCTCAATGCGGCTCCAGTCTATTTCCATCTTTTGAAGAGTTTCCTCATAGATGAGGTTTAATCAGCTGCCGCCGTCCATGAGTACCTTGGTGAGTCAAAAGCCGTCCACGATTAGACTGAGGACCAGTGCGGCTGGTGCTCGGGCTGTTCGGAATTTGGGTTCGTCACTGGCATTGAAGGTAATAGCCGTGTCACTCCAAGGATTTATTTCTGCTACGTGGCAGATTTCGGCCATGCTGCGGAGAGTTTGCTTGCGTCTATTATTTGACGCGAAGGTCTCAAAGACCGTTAACACCGTATTGTTGTCCACGGGATGATGCTCTGTGGTATTTGGGGGGAGTAGATCCTCACCACTTTTGGCCACCTACCGGAGTATCCTACATGCTCTAAGGCTGTGCGTTGGTATTGCATCTGCTGTACTATGAATTTTGCAGGGTCCATTGAGCCATCCCTCCAGTATGGTTCCTTGGCCAGTAGAGGGCTTTTGCTTTTTGGTAGTTAACCCAGGTGTATTGTGATAATGCCCCCTTTTATTTCGGACTGGGTTTGTATTCAGGGCCGGATTATCCCAAAATTTTATTTCGGTTTTCCAGGCGCTTTCCATCGCACAGTACTTTCGTACTATGGACACCAAGTCGGCAAAGCGTGTAATTTCGCGGCAACTTATGGCGTTGAGGATTCCCTTGTCCGTGCAATTATTGCAGAAGAATGAAATTGCGTCTTCCTCACGGCAGTCCTTTATCCTGTTCATGACCAGGAGGAATCTGGCCCAGTAATGGTGTACTGTTTCTTTGGGCTCTTGCCTAATTTGGGATAGATCGCTTATATTTGGGTGGGTGGGTGGAATTGAGCCTGAATCCTCACCCAATCTGAGACTCAGGGGCCAAGGAGTTTCCGAACTCGGAAGTTTGGATTCTTGGATGTTTTCCAATAAATCTAGCCCGCTGCCCGACTCTAGGTTCAGGCCTTGAGTGACATCCTCCCCTCTGCGGGTATCCGGCTTGGAGGGATCGGGAATCCGGACATAGCTAGTCCTTAAGATAGATGAAGGGTTGCCGCATTGTTCCTCCACCACTGCAACGTGATGGGTGACCTAGGGAGAGTTGATCTCTCTCAGATCGGGTTTAGGCCCAATTTGATCATAGTCTGTAGTGACTCCCAGGGCGGTGATGCGATCCAGGAGCTCGTTCAGGGAAGAGAGCTCCATTGGATCTAACTGCTCTGCGAGTTCCGAGTTTACGTGAAGATTGCTTTCGATGACCCGAGAAGTCATCGTCGGCGCAGCGGCCGAACAGGCGGTCATAAGAAAACCACCTAGCCGAAGGGTTTGGCCGATAGCCAAAGCTCCTTCAGCAACAGTGTTGTCTTTAAAGACGGGATGAGACATCCTTCCTGGTGGCGACGGCATAGCGGAACTCTCAATGAAAGCACCAATCTCGGTGCAAAACTAGCGGATCTCGGGTAGGGGGTCCTGAACTGTGCGTCTAGGCCGGATGGTAAAAGGAGGCAGGGGACACGATGTTTTACCCAGGTTCGGGCCCTCTTGATGGAGGTAAAACCCTACGTCCTGCTTGATTGATATTGATGATATGGGTAGTATAAGAGTAGATCTACCACGAGATCAGAGAGGCTAAACCCTAGAAGCTAGCCTATGGTATGATTGTATGTTATTCTACGGACTAAAACCCTTCGGTTTATATAGACACCGGAGAGGGTTAGGGTTACACAAGGTCGGTTACAAAGGAGGAGATATTCATATCCATATTGCCTAGCTTGCCTTCCACGCCAAGTAGAGTCCCATCCGGACACGATACAAAGTCTTCAATCTTGTATCTTCATAGTCCAACAGTCTAGCCAAAGGATATAGTTCGACTGTCCGGAGACCCCCTAATCCAGGACTCCCTCAGGGGGGCTCTCTCCCCCTCGCTTCCTGTGGCGCCGGAACGCCGTCGGGGCCATCATCATCACCGCAATCTACACCAACACCTCCGCCATCTTCACCAACATCTCCATCACCTTCCCCCTCTATCTACAGTGGTCCACTCTCCCGCAATCCACTGTACCCTCTACTCGAACATGGTGCTTTATGCTTCATATTATTATCCAATGATCCGTTGCCATCCTATGATGTCTGAGTAGATTTTCATTGTCCTATCGGTGGTTGATGAATTGCTATGATTGATTTAATTTGCTTGTGGTTATGTTGCTGTCCTTTGGTGCCCATCATATGAGCGCGCGCGTGGATCACACCATAGGGTTAGTTGTATGTTGATAGGACTATGTATTGGAGGGTAAGAGTGACAGAAGCTTCAACCTAGCATAGAAATTGATGCATACGGGATTGAAGGGGGGCCAATATATCTTAATGCTATGGTTGGGTTTTACCTTAATGAATGTTAGTAGTTGCGGATGCTTGCTAATAGTTCCAATCATAAGTGCATAGAATTCCAAGTCAGGGATGACATGCTAGGAGTGGCCTCTCCCACATAAAACTTGCTATCGGTCTAGTAAAGTAGTCAATTGCTTAGGGACAATTTCGCAACTCCTACCACCACTTTTCCACGCTCGCTATACTAACTTCATTGCTTATTTATCTAAACAGCCACTAGCTTTTATTTACGTGCTCTTTATTATCTTGCAAACCTATCCTGTAACACCTACAAAGTACTTCTAGTTTCATACTTGTTCTAGGTAAAGCAAACGTTAAGCGTGCATAGAGTTGTATTAGTGGTCGATAGAACTTGAGGGAATATTTGTTCTACCTTTAGCTCCTCATTGGGTTCGACACTCTTACTTGTCAAAAGAGGCTACAATTGATCCCCTATACTTGTGGGTTATCAATGATATGAGCAACAAGCCATGCACATTAACCAAAATAGATACAATGATTATCTTTGCCCTTCATCTATGCTTGTTATGTTGACATGGTAATCCAGTAGTGTGGTGAAGCTCCTCGCATTATGAGCAATGCCAAATTATGCTATTGATATTTTGAACTTACTCTTTATTTTCTAATTTGAAATTGGATGGAATTGACAGCACAATTATCATCTTTGTTTATACGCGTGCAAAACCTATCATCTCTCTGCTTGTTTTAGGGTGTTATGCCTGATGGCATGCACAAGTCTGCTGAAGGCTGTGAGACAAACCCAACATATATGCAGCAAAGAAGGCAAAACATCTTGAAGATAGCGAGACAACCCCAAAGTCTTGTCTTGATGCAGTGTTCAAGTTACTTTAGACTACCAGTCAAACAAGCTCACAGAATTCGCTGTCTGAATAAGTTCAACTTCTTCAGTCCCAAGTTCTAGCAGAAAGGCATTCTGCAACTCAACTTCGACTTGAAGGCCTATCTCTAAGAAAGATTGCGAAGAACACCAATGAGAACCTCATTGCTAAACAGCTACACCTGGAAGCTATGACCGACATGCTAGGCCGGTCTCATAGCCTTGCTCAGCAGCTTGCACATCAGCTCCCGCCCAAGGCTAAGCTTTCTTGAACTGTCTTCAAAGTGGTCTCAGTTAAGTATTATTTTGTTGCGCTGCAATGGTGCCTAGTTTTTTGTAATTTGCTTCTTCGTTGCCCTTTATGATCACCGGTGGCGAACTTCAATGCCTAATGGATGTAATATACCATAAATCCTTTATTGTATAGTGTAGGTTTATTCTAAGTTACTATGCCATAATTTCTTTATTGTATAGAGTAGGTTTGTTCTTAATTCATACTAGTTACTACCATCATTCGCTATCTTAAAAAATCTGATGTAGTCGACCGGGCCGAAACATTCGCCTCTAATGGGCCTAGTTTTTAGCGGGCCACAATTGGGCTGGCCTACATCTTTCTTGGGCCCGAATGGCCATTGGGGCCTTCACACTTTGCGCCATGCCCACAACTTACTCCGGCCTATATTCGGCCCAAATTTTAGTTGGGCCTTTTGTGGACCAGCGCTTAGTTTGGCGCATGTAGCATTGGGCCATTAACAGGCTGAATATTCTGCTGGCATGTTACGACCCATAGGAAACCATGGGCCTTTAGTAGGCCGAAATGCATGTTGGGCCTCAATTTTCACTAGTCGTTGACAGGCCTTCAGCGGGCTGAAATGTAGACCGGGCCTTTTTTGGCCCAGTTATATGACGGGCCGTTACCAGGCCGAAACATATCTCGGGCCTTAGTTGACCCACTGATATCATGGGCCTTTAAGAGGCTGAAAGCTTAGTACAGGCATCAACGGGCCGAATTATACAACAGGCCTTTAACAGGCCCAAAGTCACGTTGGGCTGAACTGTTGCCACCTTTATCACAGGTCGTTAGTGGGTCGGATGTCGCGTCGGACCATATATGGCCCATGGGCAGCACGGGCCATTCCCAGGCCGAAAGACACGCCGGGCTGAAATGGGCCCATGTCTACATAGGGCCTCTAACAGACCGAAAGTCACTGGGCTATAATTGGGCCCAAATATTCGGCGAACAATTAACGTGTCAGATATGGCTTCGGGCCGTAAATGGGCCTTTATCAAACAGGCCGTTATTGGGCTGGCCCACTAGTACCTGAGTAAGTACTACGGGCCCTTGACCGGGCCAGCCTTTTTAACCTATATGGGCCTCTGTTGGGCCGTGCCACATGTCAACGTATCATAGGCGCCTCCTGTCCAATGAGTGGATGACATCTGTCCTAATGGTGAGCCAACACGTGTTTCCTCCGGCCAATGAGAATTTTACACGTAGAAAATCCCCATTAGTCCGAGCTATTAACAGGTTATCGGATCCAAAACCAGATCCAATAGCTTAACGGCGACCCGTTATGGTCGATGCTATGTGTCGGTCACCCTTGACAAAAGCACTTCTGTGACGCGCGATTTATCGTCATGGAAGTGGACACTTCCGTGATGACAATTTTGGTAATGTCATGGAACACTTCTACGACAACACAGGTATGGCTATCTTGATTCTGTCATAAAATCATCATGGATGTACATGCATGATAGAAAACATGGCCTACTGTGATAAACACGTATCATCACGAAAGTGTATTTTTTTGTAGTGCTGAAACTAGTGGTCTTGTTAACCATCAACTCTTGTTGCTCCTTCTTGATTTCTACCTCCGCAACCATTAGCATCTCGAAGAGTTCGGGAATAGTCTTTTCCACCCCTTGCATATTATAGTTCATCATGAAGCCTTTATAGCTTGGTGGCAGTGATTGAAGAACTCTGTCAATGACACTATCATCAGGAAGATTAACTCCCAGCTGAGTCAAGTGGTTATGGTACCCAGACATTCTGAGTACGTGTTCACTGACACAACTATTCTCCTCCATCTTGCAGCTATAGAACTTGTTGGAGACTTCATATCTCTCAACTCGGGCATTTGCTTAAAATATTAACTTCAACTCCTGGAACATCTCATATGCTCCATGACGTTCAAAATGTCTTTGAAGTCCCGATTCTAAGCCATAAAGCATGGCATAGTGAACTATCGAGTAGTCATCAGCTTTGCTCTGCCAGATGTTCATAACGTCCAGAGTTGCTCCTGCAGTGGGTCTTGCACCTAGCGGTGCTTCCAAGACATAATTCTTCTGTGCAACAATGAGGATAATCCTCAAGTAACGGACCCAGTCCGTGTAGTGGCTACCATCATCTTTCAACTTAGCTTTCTCTAGGAACGCATTAAAATTCAAGGGAACAGTAGCACGGGCCATTGATTTACAACAACATAGATATGCAAAAACTATCAGGACTAAGTTCATGATGAATTAAAGTTCAATTAATCATATTACTAAAGAACTTCCACTTAGATAGACATCCCTCTAGTCATCTAAATGATCACGTGATCCATATCAACTAAACCATGTCCGATCATCATGTGAGATGGAGTAGTTTTCAATGGTGAACATCTCTATGTTGATCATATCTACTATATGATTCATGTTCGACCTTTCGGTCTCAGTGTTCTGAGGCCATATCTGCATATGCTAGGCTCATCAAGTTTAACCCGAGTATTCTGCATGTGCAAAAATGGCTTGCACCCGTTGTATGTGAACATAGAGCTTATCGCACCCGATCATAATGCGGTGTCTCAGCACGACGAACTGCCGCAATGGTGCATACTCAGGGAGAACACTTGTACCTTGAAATTTGGTGAGGGGCCATCTTATAATGCTACCGCTGTACTAAGCAAAATAAGATGCATAAAAGATAAACATCACATGCAATCAAAATATGTGACATGATATGGCCATCATCATCTTGTGCCTTTGATCTCCATCTCCAAAGCACCGTCATGATCTCCATCATCACCGGCTTGACACCTTGATCTCCATCGTAGCGTCATTGTCATCTCGCCAAATATTGCTTCTACGACTATCGCTACCGCTTAGTTATAAAGTAAAGCAATTATACACGGCGATTGCATTTCATACAATAAAGCGACAACCATAAGGCTCCTACCAGTTGCCGATAACTTTAACAAAACATGATCATATTATACAACAATTTATATCTCATCACGTCTTGGCCATATCACATCACAACATGCCCTGCAAAAACAAGTTAGACGTCCTCTACTTTGTTGTTGCAAGTTTTACATGGCTGCTACGGGCTTCTAGCAAGAACTGTTCTTACCTACGCATCAAAACCACAACGATTTTTCATCAAGTGTGCTATTTTAACCTTCAACAAGGACCGGCCGTAGTCAAACTCGATTCAACTAAAGTTGGAGAAATAGACACCCGCGAGCCACCTGTGTGCAAAGCACGTCGATAGAACTGGTCTCATGAACATGGTCATGTAATGTTGGTCCAGGCCGCTTGATCCAACAATACCGCCGAATCAAAGTAAGATGTTGGTGGTAAGCAGTATGACTATTATCGCCCACAACTCTTTGTGTTCTACTCGTGCATATCATCTATGCATAGACCTGGCTCAGATGCCATTGTTGGGGAACGTAGCATGCAATTTCAAAAAAAATTGTACGATCACGCAAGATCTATATCTAGGAGATGCATAGCAATGAGAGGGGAGAGTGTGTCCACGTACCCTCGTAGACCGAAAGAGAAAGTGTTAGGTTAACGCGGTTGATGTAGTCGAACGTCTTCACGATCCAACTGATCCAAGTACCGAACGTATGACACCTTTGTGTTATGCACACATTTAGCTCGATGACGTCCCTCGAACTCTTGATCCATCAGAGAGTCGAGGGTGAGTTCCGTCAGCACGGCGGCGTGGTGACGGTGATGGTGATGTGATCCATGCAGGGCTTCGCCTAAGCACTACGATGCTATGACCGGAGGAGTAACCTATGGAGGGGGCACCACACATGGCTAAGAGAGCTATTGGTGTGCCTTTGGGGTGCCCCCCGCCCCCGTATATAAAGTAGGGGGGAGGAGGCCGGCCAGGGGGCGCGCACCATGGGGGAAGACAGAGAGGTAGAAGGAAAGGGAAAGGGGGGCCGCGCCCCTCATCCTTGTCCTATTCAGACTCCCTAGGAGGGGGCGCGCGCCACCCCCTGCGGTCTTCCCTCTCTCTCTCCCTCCCATAGGACCATGTAGGACAAACACTTCCCCGGGGGGGTTCCGGTAACACCTCGGTACTCCGGAAAAATACCTGAATCACTCGGAACCATTCCGATGCCTAAATACTACCTTACAATATATGAATCTTTACCTCTCGAACATTTTGAGACTCCTCGTCATGTCTGTGATCTCATCTGGGACTCCAAAAAAAATTCGGTCACCAAAACACATAACTCATAATACAAATCGTGATCGAACATTAAGCGTGTGGACCCTACGGGTTCGAGAACTATGTAGACATGACCGAGACACATCTACGGTCTATAACCAATAGTAGAACCTGGATGCTCATATTGGTTCCTACATATTCTTCGAAGATCTTTATCGGTCAAACCGCATAACAACATACGTCATTCCCTTTGTCATCGGTATGTTACTTGCCCGAGATTCGATCGTCGGTATCATCATACCTAGTTCAATCTCATTACCGGCAAGTCTCTTTACTCATTATGTAATGCATCATCCCGCAACTAACTCATTAGTCACATTGCTTACAAGGCTTATAGTGGTGTGCATTACCGTGAGGGCCTAGAGATACCTCTCCAATACACGGAGTGACAAATCCTAATCTTGATCTATGCCAACCCAACAAACACCTTCAGAGACACCTATAGAGCATCTTTATAATCACCCAGTTACGTTGTTATGTTTGATAGCACACAAGGTCTTCCTCCGGTATACGGGAGTTGCATAATCTCATAGTCAGAGGAATATGTATAATTCATGAAGAAAGCAATAGCAATAAAACTAAATGATCATTATGCTAAGCTAACGGATGGGTCTTGTCCATCACATCATTGTCTAATGATGTGACCTTCTTCATCAAATGACAACACATGTCTATGGTTAGGAAACTTAACCATCTTTGATTAACGAGCTAGTCAAATAGAGGCATACTAGGGACACTCTATTTTGTCTATGTATTTACACATGTACTAAGTTACCGGTAATACAATTCTAGCATGAATAAAAAACATTTATCATGATATAAGGAAATATAAATAACAACTTTATTATTGCCTCTAGGGCATATTTCCTACAGATTTTCATTATTAGAGCATTGTCCCATGTGAGGAAATAAAAAAGGAGAAAGGCCAAAAAAAGAGAAGGCCCAAAGAAAGAGAATAAGAAAAAAATGAGAGAAAAAGAGAGAAGGGACAATGTTACTATCCTTTTTTGCCACACTTGTGCTTCAAAGTAGCACCATGATCTTCATGATAAAGAGCCTCTGATGTTATCACTTTCATATACTAGTGGGAATTTTTCATTATAGAACTTGTCTTGTATATTCCAACAACGGGCTTCCTCAAACTCCCTAGGTCTTCATGAGCAAGCAAGTTGGATGCACACCCACTTAGTTTTCTTTTTTGAGCTTTCATAAACTTATAGCTCTAGTGCATCCGTTGCATGGCAATCCCTACTCACTCACAGTGATATCTATTGATGGGCATCTCCATAGCCCGTTGATACGCCTAGTTGATGTGAGACTATCTCCTTATTTTTTGTCTTCTCCACAACCACTGTCTATTCCACCTATAGTTCATGGCTCATGCTCATGTATTGCGTGAAAGTTGAAAAGGTTTGACAACATCAAAAGTATGAAACAATTGCTTGGCTTGTCATCGGGGTTGTGCATGATTTGAATATTTTGTGTGATGAAGATGGAGCATAGCGAGACTATATGATTTTGTAGGGATAAATTTTCTTTGGCCATGTTATTTTGAGAAGACATAATTATTTTGTTAGTATGCTTGAAATATTATTGTTTTTATGTCAATATTAAACTTTTGTTTTGAATCTTATGGACATCAACATTCATGCCACAATAAATAGAATTACATGGATAAATATGTTAGGTAGCATTCCACATCAAAAATTATGTTTCTATCATTTACCTACTCGAGGACGAGCAGGAATTAAGTTTGGGGATGCTTGATACGTCTCCAACGTATCTATAATTTTGTATTGTTCCATGCTATTATATTATCTATTTCGGATGTTTTATATGCATTAATATGCTATTTTGTATGATCTTTGGGACTAACCTATTTACTAGAGCCCAGTGCCGGTTTCTGTATTTTCCTTGTTTTAGAGTTTCGCAGAAAAGGAATACCAAACAGAGTCCAAACAGAATAAAACTTTCACGATGATTTTTCTTGGACCAGAAGACACCCAAGAGACTTGGAGTGCAAGTTAGAAGAGCCACGAGGCGGCCACAAGGGTGGAGGGCGCGTCGTCCAACCTTGTGGGCCCCTCGGTGGCCTCCTGACCTAGATCTTCCTCCTATATATACTCTTATACCCCAAAAACTTCTAGCAGAGCCACAAAACCACTTTCCACCGACGCAACCTGTTGTACCCGTGAGATCCCATCTAGGGACCTTTTCCGGCATCCTGCAGGAGGGGGATTCGATCATGGAGGGCTTCTACATCAACACCATTGCCTCTCCGATGAAGCATGAGTAGTTTACCTCAGACCTACGGGTCCATAGCTAGTAGCTGGATGGCTTCTTCTCTCTCTTCGATTCTCAATACCATGTTCTTCTCGATGTTCTTGGATATCTATTCGATGTAATACTCTTTTGCAGTGTGTTTGCCGAGATCCGATGAATAGTGGATTTATGATTAGCTTATCTATGAATATTATTTGAATCTGCTCTAAATTCTTTTATGCATGATTTGATATATTTGCAAGTCTCTTCGAACTATCAATTTGGTTTGGCCAACTAGATTGGTTTTTGGGAGAAGTGCTTAGCTTTGGGTTCAATCTTGCGGTGCTCGATCTTAGTGACAGAAGGGGAACCAACACGTATTATATTTTTGCCATCGAGGATAAAAAGATGGGGTTTTCATCATATTGCTTGAGTTAATTCCTCTACATCATGTCATATTTCTTAAGGCGTTACTCTATTTTTTATGAACTTAATACTCTAGATGCATGCTGGATAGCGGTCGATGTGTGGAGTAATAGTAGTAGATGCAGAATCGTTTCAGTCTACTTGACACGGACGTGATGCCTATATTCATGAGCATTGTCTTAGATATCTTCATAACTTTGCGCTTTTCTATCAATTGCTCGGCAGTAATTTGTTCACCCACCGTAATATCTACTATCTTGAGAGAAGCCTCTGGTGAAACCTATGGCCCTCGGGTCTATTTTCCATCTTATAAGTTTCCGGTCTACAATTCTAGTTTCCTATTTACTTTCTTTTGCAATCTTTTACTTTTCATTCCAAAAACCAAAAATACCAAAAATATTACTTTACCATTTATCCATATCTATCAGATCTCATGTTGCAAATAACCGTGAAGGGATTGACAACCCCTTTATCGCGTTGGGTGCAAGGTTGGTGTTTGTTTGTGCAGGTATTCGGTGGCTTGCGCATTGTCTCCTACTGGATTGATACCTTGGTTCTCAAAACTGAGGGAAATACTTATGCTACTTTGCTGCATCACCCTTTCCTCTTCAAGGGAAAACGAATGCAAGCTCTAGAGGTAGCACTATTTTTCTTGAGAGAAGCCACTACTGAAAACTACGGCCCCGGGGTCTCTTCCTTAATATATTTGCCCTTAGCTTTTATTTTTAGATCTATTAAACCAAATATACAAAAATACCTTGCTGCAATTTATTTTATTCGAGATCTATTTATCCCGTCTATCATATTTTTATCACGTCCTTTTGCCAATTTTTGGCGCCGTTACCCGAAAGGGATTGACAACCCCTTTAACACGTCAGGTTGCGAGTATTTGTTATTTGTGTGCATGTGCTGTTTACGTAGTGTTGCTTGTTCTCCTAAAGGTTCGATAACCTTGGTCTCATCACCGAGGGAAATACCTACCGTCATTGTGTTGCATCATCCCTTCCTCTTTCGGGAAATACCGACGTAGATCTAGCAGACATCAAAAGGAATTTCTAGCACCATTGTCGAGGAGACAACATCAACATCTACCAGATTCCTAATCACAAATCTCATCTCCTCGCAATTTACATTATTTCCATTTGCCTCTCATTTTCCTCTCCTCCACTTCACAAAAAATTGGCATTTTATTTGCCCTCTTTTTCGTCCGCCGTTTTCTCGTCAGATCTATCCTTTGCTTGCAATCATGAGTGATTTCGGTATGGCAGCAACAGATGATGGCCTAATTCCTAAGATTGGACGTACAGGCAATCTGGATGCTAAAACTTTTATCTTGGGGCAAGGGAATGTTATGGGAAAAGAACGTATCCAAGTATTTTTTTTTCAATTGTGTTGGAAATCTAAGTCTTGATGATGCTCCTATACTTAGAAATACTAGATCTTATGCGGATGCTATTTCAGCACTAGTTCTGAAACTTGAAAGTAAATTTATCCGTACTCATCCTACTTTGCAAAGATTGTTTTTTGAGCTTCTCGTTATAAAGAATCCTAAGGCTAGAAAGTTAGCCACTCTCGTTCTTATGAATGAATTTGACTACATAATACGGGAAGCTGGGGAAATCTTTGATTTTTATGGTATGAATCATGAAAAACCCGTGATAGATGAAATTCTTTACAATAGTGATTATGCATTAAGAAATTTGCTTGGGGATAATCAAATCTTTGATCAAAATCTTAAAAAGGAAGTCCCCATTTTAGATATAATCCAACAAATTTTTAATAATGTTAATCAACATTACTCTTGGATTGTTGCCGGAAATCAAAGGGGTTATGATGATAAGCAACTCAATAGTGCTAAAGTTTCTATGGATAATACGTTTTATGTTGTTTTTACAAAACCTCATGACAAAAACACCTCTAAGGAAATTAAGAACAAAGATGACAAAACTTAGGTCCTTGCTTTATGCCTAGCTAGGGGCGTGAAACAATAGCGCTTGTTGGGAGGCAACCCAATGAATAAAATTTATTTTTGCTTTTTGCTTCCCGTTCTTGAGTGCTAGCACAAATTTTCTACTATATGATTGAGTTTTTTGCTTTTTAGTTAGTGTTTCTGCAAAGCAAAGCCTTTAGGGTCTTCTTGGGTGATAGTTGCCTTGATCTTGCTGAAAAATAGAAACTTTTGTGCTCACGAAAATAATTTCTGTTTTTAACAGAAGCGCGATAAAATACCAATTATTTCTGCATATGATTGACATAAAAATTTCTCAGGCCGTCCTAATTTTTTTAGAATTTTTGGAGTTACAGAAGTATTCGAAATCTCCAGATTGCTACAAACTGTTCTGTTTTTGACAGATTCTGTTTTTCTTTGCGTTGTGTGCTTGTTTTGATGATTCTATGGTTTTCTTTGAAGAGTTTTTGCCATAGAAAAGTTGGAATACAGTAGATATAATGCAATAATAAAATATGAATGAGTTGCAATAGTACTTATAGTAGTGATTTGTTTTCTTATACTAACGGATCTCACGAAGGTTCTGTTGAGTTTTGTGTGATTGAAGTTTTCAAATTTTGGGTGATGTTACGATGGATGAAGGAATAAGGAGTAAGAAGAGCCTAAGCTTGGGGATTCCTATGGCATCCCAAGCTATTATCCAAAGATAAGCAAGCAACTAAGCTTGGTGTTAGAGTTGTGTCGAATATTGTGTACAAGGTAGGTTACAATTGGACTCTGAGTAGTATTGTGCTTAGATAGGATATGGAGTCGTGTACTAGTAGGACACTTGTATCCTAGGACTCTCTTATATAGTGGGGGTAGACACATGATGTAACCTATGCTAACATAATAGCACAGGAACACGGGGGAAGCCGGCGGCATGTGCCGGCGTCTAGGGCGATCGGGTGCGGTATTGTAGTGGTGTCATGGGGAGGAGCGCCCATGGTCAGGCCCCAGGGATGTAGCCATATCGGTGAACCTCGTTAACAAATCTCGATGTCGTGCTCATGTATGATCAACGGTATGCCTTGTATTTATTCTAACAAGTTGTATCATGAGCTAGGTTATTCGAAGGCTGTGGATTGTTGATCTGTAAAGGAATTATCGAGTTCGAGATGCAGCCAACAGTGGCGTGGTTCTTGATGAGATTGGAAAAAGCGATCGGAAGCAGAGTTGACGACATTAGATCAGCAGAAGGCTTGGGCGCGCATTGTGGCAGCAGTGGCGTGCGGTGATCGATCGGTCCATCGATCGGGCGAGCGTACAAGCGATGCACATGCACGCATGGCAGCGAAGGCGACAACCCAGGCAGCATGTGCGGCTCAATCACACAAGATGGTGTAGTATGGAGACGCGCGGTGTGGGGTGGCCCAGCGGGGTGATACGTCTACAACGTATTTATAATTTTTGATTGTTCCATGCTATTATATTATCTGTTTTGGATGTTTAATGGGCTTTAATATACCTTTTTATATTATTTTTGGGACTAACCTATTAACCAAAGGCCCAGTGTCAATTGTTTTTTTACTATTTGAGTGTTTTGCAGAAAAGGAATATCAAACGGAATCCAAACGGAATGAAACCTTCCGGAGAGTTATTTTTGGAACAAACATGATCCAGGAGACTTGGAGTGGACGTCAAGAAAGAAGCGAGGAGGCCACGAGGCAGGAGGGCGCGCCCAGGGGGGTACGTGCCCCCCACCCTCATGGGCCCCTCGCAGCTCCACCGACGTACTTCTTCCTCCTATATATACCCATATACCCCGAAAACATCCAGGAGCACCACGAAACCCTATTTCCACCGCCGCAACCTTCTGTACCTGTGAGATCCCATCTTGGGGCCTTTTCCGGCGCTCCGGCGGAGCGGGAATCGATCACGGAGGGCTTCGACATCAACACCATAGCCTCTGCGATGATGTGTGAGTAGTTTGCCACAGACCTTTGAGTCCATAATTATTAGCTAGATGGCTTCTTCTCTCTCTTTGGATCTCAATGCAAAGTTCTCCTCGATTCTCTTGGGGATCTATTCGATGTAATTCTTTTTGTGGTGTGTTTGTTGAGATCCGATGAATTGTGGGTTTATGATCAAGATTATCTATGAACAATATTTGATTCTTCTCTGAAATCTTTTATGCATGCTTTAATATCTTTGCAAGTCTCTTCGAATTATCAGTTTGGTTTGGCCTACTAGATTGATCTTTCTTGCAATGGGAGAAGTGCTTAGCTTTGGGTTCAATCTTGTGGTGTCCTTTCCCAATGACAACAGGGACAGCAAGGCACATATTGTATTGTTGCCATCGAGGATAAAAAGATGGGGTTTATATCATATTGCTTGAGTTTATCCCTCTACATCATGTCATCTTATCTAATGAGTTACTCTGTTCTTATGAACTTAATACTCTAGATGCATGCTGGATAGCGGTTGATGTGTGGAGTAATAGTAGTAGATGCAGAATCGTTTCGGTCTACTTGTCGCGGACGTGATGCCTATATACATGATCATGCCTAGATATTCTCGTAACTATGCGCTTTTCTATCAATTCCTCGGCAGTAATTTATTCACCCACCATAGAATTTACTATCTTGAGAGAAGCCACTAGTGAAACCTATGGCCCCCGGGTCTATCTTCCATCATATTATTTTCCTATCAACTTGCTATTTCTATTTTGCAATCTTTATTTTCCAATCTATACAACAAAAATACCAAAAATATTTATCATATTATCTCTATCAGATCTCACTTTCGTAAGTGACCGTGAAGGGATTGACAACCCCTTTATCGCGTTGGTTGCGAGGTTCTTGTTTGTTTGTGCAGGTACTAGGTGACTTGTGTGTTATCTCCTACTAGATTGATACCTTGGTTCTCAAAAACTGAGGGAAATACTTATGCTACTTTGCTGCATCACCCTTTCCTCTTCAAGGGAAAACCAATGCATGCTCAAGAGGTAGCAAGAAGGATTTCTGGCGCCGTTGCCGGGGAGATCTACGCTCAAGTCAAGACATACCAAGTACCCATCACAAACTCTTATCCCTCGCATTACATTATTTTTCATTTGCCTCTCGTTTTCCTCTCCCCCACTTCACCCTTGTCGTTTTATTCGCCTCTTTTCCGTTCGCCCTTATTCTGTTCGCCTTCTTTCGCTTGCCTCTTGTGTGATTGTGTGTTGGATTGATTGTTTGTCACGATGGCTCAAGATAGTACTAAATTATGTGACTTCTCCAATACCAACAACAATGATTTTATTAGCACTCTGATTGCTCCTCTTACCGATGCTGAATCTTGTGAAATTAATACTGCTTTGCTGAATCTTGTCATGAAAGATCCATTTTCTGGCCTTCCTAGTGAAGATGCCGCTACCCATCTAAACAGCTTTGTTGATTTATGTGATATGCAAAAGAATAAAGATGTGGATAATGATATTGTTAAATTGAATCTATTTCCGTTTTCGCTTAGAGATCGTGCTAAAACTCGGTTTTCGTCTTTGCCTAAAAATAGTATCGATTCATGGAATAAGTGCAAAGATGCTTTTATCTCTAAGTATTTTCCTCCCACTAAGATCATCTCTCTTAGAAATGATATCATGAATTTTAAGAACCTTGAACATGATCATGTTGCACATGCTTGGGAGAGGATGAAATTAATGATACGTAATTGCCCTACTCATGGATTAAATTTATGGATGATCATACAAAATTTTTATGCTTTGAATTTTTCTTCTAGAAATTTTTTAAATTCGGCCGCGGGAGGCACTTTTATGGAAATCACTTTGGGAGAACCTACTAAACTCCTAGATAATATTATGGATAATTATTTTCAATGGCACACCGAAAGATCTACTAGTAAAAAGGTTCATGCTATAGAAGACATTAATGTTTTGACTGGAAAGATGGATGAACTTATGAAATTGTTTGCTAATAATAGTGTTTCTTTTGATCCCAATGATATGCCTTTTTCTACTTTGATTGAGAATAATAATGAATCTATGGATGTGAATTGTGTTGGTAGGAAATATTTTGGTAACAATGCGTATAGAGGAAACTTTAATGCTAGGCCGTTTCCTAGTAATTCCTCTAATAATTATGGTAATTCCTACAACAACTCTTATGGAAATTTTAAGATGCCCTCTGATTGTGAGACTAGTGTTAAAGAATTTATGATTTCTCAAAAGAATTTCAATGCTTTGCTTGAAGAAAAATTGCCTAAGATTGATGAGTTGGCTAGGAACGTGGATAGAATTTCTCTTGATGTTGATTCTTTGAAACTTAGATCTATTCCACCTAAGAATGATATTAATGAGTCTATCAAAGCCATGATAATTTCCATTGATGAGTGCAAAGAAAGAACCTTTAGGATGGGTGCTAAGAAAGATTTCTTTATGAAAGCATGTTCTTCTAGTTTTCATGATAATAATGATGAAGATCTAAAAGTGATTGATGTGTCTCCTATTAAATCTTTGTTTTGCAATATGAATCTTGATAATGATGGGACTGGAGACGAGTCAACTTTGGCTAAAAGGCGTCCCAATTATTTGGAGTTTTTAGATCTTGATACAAAAATTGGTAAAAGTAGGATTGAAGAGGTCAAAACTATACATATCAATGAACCCACTATTTTGGATTTCAAGGAATTTAATTATGATAATTTCTCTTTGATAGATTATATTTCCTTGTTGCAATCCGTGCTAAATTCTCCTCATGCTTATGATCAAAATAAAGCTTTTACCAAACATATCGTTGATGCTTTAATGAAATCTTATGAAGAAAAGCTTCAATTAGAAGTTTCTATCCCTAGAAAACTTTATGATGAGTTGGAACCTACTATTAAAATTAAAATTAAATATGATGAACACTTTGCTTTATGTGATTTGGGTGCTAGTGTTTCCACGATTCCAAAAACTTTGTGTGATGTGTTAGGTTTCCGTGAATTTGATGATTGTTCTTTAAATTTGCATCTTGCGTATTCCACTATTAAGAAACCTATGGGAAGGATTAATGATGTTATTATTGTTGTAAATAGGAATTATGTGCCCGTAGATTTCATTGTTCTTGATATAGATTGCAATCCTACACGTCGTACTATTCTTGGTAGACCTTTCCTTAGAATGATTGATGCAATTATTGATATGAAAGAAGGAAATATTAGATTCCAATTTCTGTTAAGGAAGGTCATGGAACACTTTCCTAGGAAGAAAATTAAATTACCTTATGAATCTATTATGAGAGCCACTTATGGATTGCATACCAAAGATGACAATACCTAGATCTATTCTTGTTTTTATGCCTAGCTAGGGGCGTTAAACGATAGTGCTTGTTGGGAGGCAACCCAATTTTATTTTTGTTTCTTGTTTTTTGTTCTTGTTTAGTAATAAATAATTAATCTAGCTTCTGTTTAGATGTTTTTTATGCTTTTAATTAGTGTTTGTGCCAAGTAGAACCTTTGGGAAGACTTGGGGGAAGTCTTTGCGATCTTGCTGTAAAAAACAGAAACTTTAGTGCTCACGAGATTTGCTGCCATTTTTTACTGGAGAGTGAGATTAAGTTTATTATTTTCGCAGATGATTAATCGACAAATTCCTCACATCCAACAATTTATTTAAGAATTTTTGGGGTTACATAAGTATTCGAAACCTACAGATTACTACAGACTGTTCTGTTATTGACAGATTATGTTTTTCATGTGTTGTTTGCTTATTTTGAT